>NW_027039520.1:22500-67500 GCF_034236695.1 Oncorhynchus nerka
CCACTGCCAGCTAGCCTACTTCAGCAGTACTGTATAATTTTAATCATTTTAGTCAATAAGATTCTTGCTACGTAAGCTTAACTTTCTGAACATTCGAGACGTGTAGTCCACTTGTCATTCAATCTCCTTTGCATTAGCGTAGCCTCTTCTGTAGCCTATGTGTCTGTCTATCCCTGTTCTCTCCTCTCTGCACAGACCATACAAACGCTCCACACCGCGTGGCCGCGGCCACCCTAATCTGGTGGTCCCAGCGCGCACGACCCACGTGGAGTTCCAGGTCTCCGGTAGCCTCTGGAACTGCCGATCTGCGGCCAACAAGGCAGAGTTCATCTCAGCCTATGCCTCCCTCCAGTCCCTCGACTTCTTGGCACTGACGGAAACATGGATCACCACAGATAACACTGCTACTCCTACTGCTCTCTTTTCGTCCGCCCACGTGTTCTCGCACACCCCGAGAGCTTCTGGTCAGCGGGGTGGTGGCACCGGGATCCTCATCTCTCCCAAGTGGTCATTCTCTCTTTCTCCCCTTACCCATCTGTCTATCGCCTCCTTTGAATTCCATGCTGTCACAGTTACCAGCCCTTTCAAGCTTAACATCCTTATCATTTATCGCCCTCCAGGTTCCCTCGGAGAGTTCATCAATGAGCTTGATGCCTTGATAAGCTCCTTTCCTGAGGACGGCTCACCTCTCACAGTTCTGGGCGACTTTAACCTCCCCACGTCTACCTTTGACTCATTCCTCTCTGCCTCCTTCTTTCCACTCCTCTCCTCTTTTGACCTCACCCTCTCACCTTCCCCCTACTCACAAGGCAGGCAATACGCTCGACCTCATCTTTACTAGATGCTGTTCTTCCACTAACCTCACTGCAACTCCCCTCCAAGTCTCCGACCACTACCTTGTATCCTTTTCCTCTCGCTCTCATCCAACACTTCCCACACTGCCCCTACTCGGATGGTATCGCGCCGTCCCAACCTTCGCTCTCTATCCCCCGCTACTCTCTCCTCTTCCATCCTATCATCTCTTCCCTCTGCTCAAACCTTCTCCAACCTATCTCCTGATTCTGCCTCCTCAACCCTCCTCTCCTCCCTTTCTGCATCCTTTGACTCTCTATGTCCCCTATCCTCCAGGCCGGCTCGGTCCTCCCCTCCTGCTCCGTGGCTCGACGACTCATTGCGAGCTCACAGAACAGGGCTCCGGGCAGCCGAGCGGAAATGGAGGAAAACTCGCCTCCCTGCGGACCTGGCATCCTTTCACTCCCTCCTCTCTACATTTTCCTCTTCTGTCTCTGCTGCTAAAGCCACTTTCTACCACTCTAAATTCCAAGCATCTGCCTCTAACCCTAGGAAGCTCTTTGCCACCTTCTCCTCCCTCCTGAATCCTCCTCCCCTCCCCCCCTCCTCCCTCTCTGCAGATGACTTCGTCAACCATTTTGAAAAGAAGGTCGACGACATCCGATCCTCGTTTGCTAAGTCAAACGACACCGCTGGTTCTGCTCACACTGCCCTACCCTGTGCTCTGACCTCTTTCTCCCCTCTCTCTCCAGATGAAATCTCGCGTCTTGTGACGGCCGGCCGCTCAACAACCTGCCCGCTTGACCCTATCCCCTCCTCTCTTCTCCAGACCATTTCCGGAGACCTTCTCCCTTACCTCACCTCGCTCATCAACTCATCCCTGACCGCTGGCTATGTCCCTTCCGTCTTCAAGAGAGCGAGAGTTGCACCCCTTCTGAAAAAACCTACACTCAATCCCTCCGATGTCAACAACTACAGACCAGTATCCCTTCTTTCTTTTCTCTCCAAAACTCTTGAACGTGCCGTCCTTGGCCAGCTCTCCCGCTATCTCTCTCAGAATGACCTTCTTGATCCAAATCAGTCAGGTTTCAAGACTAGTCATTCAACTGAGACTGCTCTTCTCTGTATCACGGAGGCGCTCCGCACTGCTAAAGCTAACTCTCTCTCCTCTGCTCTCATCCTTCTAGACCTATCGGCTGCCTTCGATACTGTGAACCATCAGATCCTCCTCTCCACCCTCTCCGAGTTGGGCATCTCCGGCGCGGCCCACGCTTGGATTGCGTCCTACCTGACAGGTCGCTCCTACCAGGTGGCGTGGCGAGAATCTGTCTCCTCACCACGCGCTCTCACCACTGGCGTCCCCAGGGCTCTGTTCTAGGCCCTCTCCTATTCTCGCTATACACCAAGTCACTTGGCTCTGTCATAACCTCACATGGTCTCTCCTATCATTGCTATGCAGACGACACACAATTAATCTTCTCCTTTCCCCCTTCTGATGACCAGGTGGCGAATCGCATCTCTGCATGTCTGGCAGACATATCAGTGTGGATGACGGATCACCACCTCAAGCTGAACCTCGGCAAGACGGAGCTGCTCTTCCTCCCGGCGAAGGACTGCCCGTTCCATGATCTCGCCATCACGGTTGACAACTCCATTGTGTCCTCCTCCCAGAGCGCTAAGAACCTTGGCGTGATCCTGGACAACACCCTGTCGTTCTCAACTAACATCAAGGCGGTGGCCCGTTCCTGTAGGTTCATGCTCTACAACATCCGCAGAGTACGACCCTGCCTCACACAGGAAGCGGCGCAGGTCCTAATCCAGGCACTTGTCATCTCCCGTCTGGATTACTGCAACTCGCTGTTGGCTGGGCTCCCTGCCTGTGCCATTAAACCCCTACAACTCATCCAGAACGCCGCAGCCCGTCTGGTGTTCAACCTTCCCAAGTTCTCTCACGTCACCCCGCTCCTCCGCTCTCTCCACTGGCTTCCAGTTGAAGCTCGCATCCGCTACAAGACCATGGTGCTTGCCTACGGAGCTGTGAGGGGAACGGCACCTCAGTACCTCCAGGCTCTGATCAGGCCCTACACCCAAACAAGGGCACTGCGTTCATCCACCTCTGGCCTGCTCGCCTCCCTACCACTGAGGAAGTACAGTTCCCGCGCAGCCCAGTCAAAACTGTTCGCTGCTCTGGCCCCCCCAATGGTGGAACAAACTCCCTCACGACGCCAGGACAGCGGAGTCAATCACCACCTTCCGGAGACACCTGAAACCCCACCTCTTTAAGGAATACCTAGGATAGGATAAAGTAATCCTTCTCACCCCCCCCCCTTAAAAGATTTAGATGCACTATTGTAAAGTGGCTGTTCCACTGGATGTCTTAAGGTGAACGCACCAATTTGTAAGTCGCTCTGGATAAGAGCGTCTGCTAAATGACTTAAATGTAAATGTAAATGTTGTCCAGTCTTTATGCTTTGCAGAGGAGAGGGAGAACAGAGGGACTCAGAGAAGGAGAGACGCTTGTGAAAGTTCATTGATGCTAACACGCCACGTATTGTAAGGCAGTCTGGGAGACAAGCATTTAGGTCACTGGGGTGGATTACATTATGAATCAGAATCATACATATATGACTACATGCCTTCAGAGGAGCTTAAACATTTATCCACAAACAGATTCAGACCAACGAGCCCACAGATACAGTTGAAGTCGGAAGTTTACATACACCTTAGCCAAATATATTTAAACTCAGTTTTTACCATTTCTGACATTTAACCCTATTAAAATTCCCTGACTTAGGTCAGTTCGGATCACCACTTTATTTTAAGAATGTGAAATGTCAGAATAATAGTAGGAGAGAATGATTGATTTCAGCTTATATTTCTATCATTTTGCCATGATGTCAAGCAAAGAGGTACTGAGTTTGAAGGTAGGCCTTGAAATACATCCACAGGTACACCTCCAATTGACTCAAATGATGTCAACTAGCTGTTTAAAGGCACAGTCAATTTAGTGTATGTAAACTTCTGACCCACTGGAATTGTGATACAGTGAATTATAAGTGAAATAATCTGTCTGTAAACAATTGTTGGAAAAATGACTTGTGTCAGGCACAAAGTAGATGTCCTAACCGACTTGCCAAAACTATAGTTAGTTAACAAGAAATTTGTGGAGTGGTTTAAAAAATGAGTTTTAATGACTTCAACCAAAGCGTATGTACCCTTCCGACTTCAACTGTACATACACCTGGTTGAGAAGAAGAGAAGAGAGTGATGGGGTGGTTTAAAGAGATATGAAGTGGGTGAGAGGGGTGAGGGGCAGAGCTCAGCTGGGAGAGGACTCGATGGAGAGAGGTGAGAAATGGTTGTAAGAAAGACAAACTGGAGGCTATAGTATGTTGGTAGCTGGATGTTATAGTATGTTGGTAGCTGGATGTTATAGTGTGTTGGTACAGCTGGATGTTATAGTATGTTGGTAGCTGGATGTTATAGTATGTTGGTAGCTGGATGTTATAGTATGTTGGTAGCTGGATGTTATAGTGTGTTGGTAGCTGGATGTTATAGTATGTTGGTACAGCTGGATGTTATAGTATGTTGGTAGCTGGATGTTATAGTGTGTTGGTACAGCTGGATGTTATAGTATGTTGGTAGCTGGATGTTATAGTGTGTTGGTACAGCTGGATGTTATAGTGTGTTGTATAGCTGGATGTTATAGTATGTTGGTAGCTGGATGTTATAGTATGTTGGTAGCTGGATGTTATAGTATGTTGGTACAGCTGGATGTTATAGTATGTTGGTACAGCTGGATGTTATAGTATGTTGGTACAGCTGGATGTTATAGTATGTTGGTACAGCTGGATGTTATAGTATGTTGGTAGCTGGATGTTATAGTGTGTTGATACAGCTGGATGTTATAGTGTGTTGGTAGCTGGATGTTATAGTATGTTGGTAGCTGGATGTTATAGTGTGTTGGTAGCTGGATGTTATAGTGTGTTGGTAGCTGGATGTTATAGTGTGTTGGTAGCTGGATGTTATAGTGTGTTGGTAGCTGGATGTTATAGTATGTTGGTACAGCTGGATGTTATAGTATGTTGGTACAGCTGGATGTTATAGTATGTTGGTAGCTGGATGTTATAGTGTGTTGGTAGAAGGATGTTATAGTGTGTTGGTAGCTGGATGTTATAGTATGTTGGTAGCTGGATGTTATAGTATGTTGGTACAGCTGGATGTTATAGTGTGTTGGTAGCTGGATGTTATAGTATGTTGGTAGCTGGATGTTATAGTATGTTGGTACAGCTGGATGTTATAGTATGTTGGTACAGCTGGATGTTATAGTATGTTGGTAGCTGGATGTTATAGTATGTTGGTACAGCTGGATGTTATAGTATGTTGGTACAGCTGGATGTTATAGTATGTTGGTAGCTGGATGTTATAGTGTGTTGATACAGCTGGATGTTATAGTGTGTTGGTAGCTGGATGTTATAGTATGTTGGTAGCTGGATGTTATAGTGTGTTGGTAGCTGGATGTTATAGTGTGTTGGTAGCTGGATGTTATAGTGTGTTGGTAGCTGGATGTTATAGTGTGTTGGTAGCTGGATGTTATAGTATGTTGGTACAGCTGGATGTTATAGTATGTTGGTACAGCTGGATGTTATAGTGTGTTGGTAGCTAGATGTTATAGTGTGTTGGTAGCTGGATGTTATAGTGTGTTGGTACAGCTGGATGTTATAGTGTGTTGGTACAGCTGGATGTTATAGTATGTTGGTAGCTGGATGTTATAGTGTGTTGGTAGCTGGATGTTATAGTGTGTTGGTACAGCTGGATGTTATAGTATGTTGGTAGCTGGATGTTATAGTATGTTGGTACAGCTGGATGTTATAGTATGTTGGTAGCTGGATGTTATAGTATGTTGGTACAGCTGGATGTTATAGTGTGTTGGTAGCTGGATGTTATAGTGTGTTGATACAGCTGGATGTTATAGTGTGTTGGTAGCTGGATGTTATAGTGTGTTGGTAGCTGGATGTTATAGTATGTTGGTAGCTGGATGTTATAGTATGTTGGTAGCTGGATGTTATAGTGTGTTGGTAGCTGGATGTTATAGTGTGTTGGTAGCTGGATGTTATAGTGTGTTGGTAGCTGGATGTTATAGTGTGTTGGTAGCTGGATGTTATAGTGTGTTGGTAGCTGGATGTTATAGTGTGTTGGTACAGCTGGATGTTATAGTGTGTTGGTACAGCTGGATGTTATAGTATGTTGGTAGCTGGATGTTATAGTGTGTTGGTACAGCTGGATGTTATAGTATGTTGGTAGCTGGATGTTATAGTATGTTGGTAGAGCTGGAGAAGGGAAGTGGCTTGGTGGTTGGGTGTTATAGTATGTTGGTACAGCTGGAGAAGGGAAGTGGCTTGGTGGTTGGGTGTTATAGTGTGTTGGTACAGCTGGAGAAGGGAAGTGGCTTGGTGGTTGGGTGTTATAGTATGTTGGTACAGCTGGAGAAGGGAAGTGGCTTGGTGGTTGGGTGTTATAGTATGTTGGTACAGCTGGAGAAGGGAAGTGGCTTGGTGGTTGGGTGTTATAGTGTGTTGGTACAGCTGGAGAAGGGAAGTGGCTTGGTGGTTGGGTGTTATAGTATGTTGGTACAGCTGGAGAAGGGAAGTGGCTTGGTGGTTGGGTGTTATAGTATGTTGGTACAGCTGGAGAAGGGAAGTGGCTTGGTGGTTGGGTATTGTCAGACAGACAGACAGACAGACAGACAGACAGACAGACAGACAGACAACAGACAGACAGACAGACAGACAGACAGACAGACAGACAGACAGACAGACAGACAGACAGACAGACAGACAGACAGACAGACAGACAGACAGACAGACAGACAGACAGACAGACAGACAGACAGACAGACAGACAGACAGACAGACAGACAGACAGCCTAGAGGAATACCGAGGCTCACACAGTATAGGAATAACAGGAACAACAAACCTATTCTGCCATTATGTAGTAGAACATATGACAGGATGTTTACATCTCTCCTGTGTGTGTACCTGCACGTGTCCAAGTGACAAACATCTGTACTGAATGTCCATTTCAATGTTGGGCCTGTTTTCTGTGGGGTCGTCTAAGAGAGGCGGGGGGGGCCCAAGAGAGAAAGAGAACACTTTGAGGTAGGCTATCAACAGAGGAACCCTTTATCTAGTTGTCACACACCACACACACACCACACACACACACACACACACACACACACACACACACACACGCAAATGCAATGCCTGTGTTCTGTGGAGACCTCACCCCACCCCTGAGTCAAGTCCCAGGTCCATCCCCTCCTCCTTTTATCATTCTGTCCGTTCATTCAGAGTGTCTCTGAGACAAACAGCAGACTGAGAACATCAGCAGTGGTCCATGGCTGACTGACTGGCTGACAGCTCCTGGTCTTTCCTCAGACTAATGCCTTGTCTCTGCCAGACAGTCACATAGGCCCATGGTTTAATATTCTCCTCTGCTCCGTCTGCCTGCCACTCTCAGGACAGGGCAGTAGCCAGTCAATCAATAGGCAGAGAGAGAGTCAATTGCTGATGTTTGTGAGGGACTGTCTGTCTGTCATTCAAGGAGTCTGTGACTCATCCTATCTAATGCTCTGTGGACTATTTCTCAAGAAAAATGACTGGCTGGAATTGAAGGTGACCTTGCCGGTCAGGCAGCTTGAGTGGGGTCATCGTGGGGTCAGAATATGGTCTTGGTTCGATGATTGTATGGTCATTGTGTTATCCCTGTGTGGTCAACGTAGCTCACCTCTCGGTCAGACAGGACTCCCTGCAGTAGACTGAGTGTGGTGTCTGTCTGGTCATTGTAGCTCACCTCTCAGACAGGACTCCTGTCTGCAGTACAGGACTCCCTGCAGTAGACTGAGTGTGGTGTCTGTCTGGTCATTGTAGCTCACCTCTCGGTCAGACAGGACTCCCTGCAGTAGACTGAGTGTGGTGTCTGTCTGGTCATTGTAGCTCACCTCTCGGTCAGACAGGACTCCCTGCAGTAGACTGAGTGTGGTGTCTGTCTGGTCATTGTAGCTGACCTCTCGGTCAGACAGGACTCCCTGCAGTAGACTGAGTGTGGTGTCTGTCTGGTCATTGTAGCTCACCTCTCGGTCAGACAGGTCTCCCTGCAGTAGACTGAGTGTGGTGTCTGTCTGGTCATTGTAGCTCACCTCTCGGTCAGACAGGACTCCCTGCAGTAGACTGAGTGTGGTGTCTGTCTGGTCATTGTAGCTCACCTCTCGGTCAGACAGGACTCCCCTGCAGTAGACTGAGTGTGGTGTCTGTCTGGTCATTGTAGCTCACCTCTCGGTCAGACAGGACTCCCTGCAGTAGACTGAGTGTGGTGTCTGTCTGGTCATTGTAGCTCACCTCTCGGTCAGACAGGTCTCCCTGCAGTAGACTGAGTGTGGTGTCTGTCTGGTCAACGTAGCTCACCTCTCGGTCAGACAGGACTCCTGCAGTAGACTGAGTGTGGTGTCTGTCTGGTCATTGTAGCTCACCTCTCGGTCAGACAGGTCTCCCTGCAGTAGACTGAGTGTGGTGTCTGTCTGGTCATTGTAGCTCACCTCTCGGTCAGACAGGACTCCCTGCAGTAGACTGAGTGTGGTGTCTGTCTGGTCATTGTAGCTCACCTATTGGTCAGACAGGACTCCCTGCAGTAGACTGAGTGTGGTGTCTGTCTGGTCATTGTAGCTCACCTCTCGGTCAGACAGGACTCCCTGCAGTAGACTGACTGTGGTGTCTGTCTGGTCATTGTAGCTCACCTCTCGGTCAGACAGGACTCCCTGCAGTAGACTGAGTGTGGTGTCTGTCTGGTCATTGTAGCTCACCTCTCGGTCAGACAGGACTCCCTGCAGTAGACTGAGTGTGGTGTCTGTCTGGTCATTGTAGCTCACCTCTCGGTCAGACAGGACTCCCTGCAGTAGACTGAGTGTGGTGTCTGTCTGGTCATTGTAGCTCACCTCTCGGTCAGACAGGACTCCCTGCAGTAGACTGAGTGTGGTGCCTGTCTGGTCATTGTAGCTCACCTCTCGGTCAGACAGGACTCCCTGCAGTAGACTGAGTGTGGTGTCTGTCTGGTCATTGTAGCTCACCTCTCGGTCAGACAGGTCTCCCTGCAGTAGACTGAGTTTCTCTCTGAGCTCCTTCAGTTCTTTCTTGTTGGACTCGATGTCTTCTGTCTTCTCTCTGTCGTCTCTGTCTCTCTGCTCCTTCAGACGCTCAATGATACGCTCCTACACAGAGGGTCAGAGGGTTAATTCACACATGGGGACAGTCACACATACTCACCTGTAGATGAATGGGTAGTTAGAGGTCAGGGCCTCCCGTGGCGCGGTGGTTTAAGACACTGCATCACAGTGATAGCTCTGCTACTAGAGACCCTGGGTTAGAGTCCAGGCTCTGTTGCAACCGGCCGCGACCGGGAGACCCATGGGGCGGCGCACAATTGGCCCAGCGTCGTCCGGGTTAGGGGAGGGTTTGGCCCAGCGTCGACCGGGTTAGGGGAGGGTTTAGCCCAGCGTCGACCGGGTTAGGGGAGGGTTTAGCCCAGCGTCGACCGGGTTAGGGGAGGGTTTAGCCCAGCGTCGACCGGGTTAGGGGAGGGTTTAGCCCAGCGTCGACCGGGTTAGGGAGGGTTTAGCCCAGCGTCGACCGGGTTAGGGGAGGGTTTAGCCCAGCGTCGACCGGGTTAGGGAGGGTTTAGCCCAGCGTTGTCCGGGTTAGGGGAGGAGTTTAGCCCAGCGTCGACCGGGTTAGGGGAGGGTTTAGCCCAGCGTCGACCGGGTTAGGGGAGGGTTTAGCCCAGCGTCGACCGGGTTAGGGAGGTTTAGCCCAGCGTCGACCGGGTTAGGGGAGGTTTAGCCCAGCGTCGACCGGGTTAGGGGAGGTTTAGCCCAGCGTCGACCGGGTTAGGGGAGGTTTGGCCCAGCGTCGACCGGATTAGGGAGGGTTTAGCCCAGCGTTGTCTGGGTTAGGGAGGTTTAGCCCAGCGTTGTCTGGGTTAGGGGAGGGTTTAGCCCAGCGTCGACCGGGTTAGGGGAGGGTTTGGCCCAGCGTCGGCCGGGTTAGGGAGGAGTTTAGCCCAGCGTCGACCGGGTTAGGGGAGGGTTTAGCCCAGCGTCGTCCGGGTTAGGGAGGGTTTAGCCCAGCGTCGACCGGGTTAGGGAGGTTTGGCCCAGCGTCGTCCGGGTTAGGGAGGTTTGGCCCAGCGTCGTCCGGGTTAGGGAGGTTTAGCCCAGCGTTGACCGGGTTAGGGAGGGTTTGGCCCAGCATCGTCCGGGTTAGGGAGGGTTTAGCCCAGCGTCGACCGGGTTAGGGAGGGTTTGGCCAGCGTCGACCGGGTTAGGGAGCGTTTAGCCCAGCGTCATCCGGGTTAGGGGAGGGTTTGGCCCAGCGTCGACCAGGTTAGGGGAGGGTTTAGCCCAGCGTCGTCCGGGTTAGGGAGGTTTGGCCCAGCGTCGACCGGGTTAGGGGAGGTTTAGCCCAGCGTCGTCCGGGTTAGGGGAGAGTTTAGCCCAGCATCGTCCGGGTTAGGGAGGTTTAGCCCAGCGTTGTCCGGGTTAGGGAGGTTTAGCCCAGCGTCATCCGGGTTAGGGGAGGGTTTAGCCCAGCGTCGACCGGGTTAGGGGAGGGTTTTTCCCAGCGTCGCCCGGGTTAGGGGAGGGTTTAGCCCAGCGTTGTCCGGGTTAGGGGAGGGTTTAGCCCAGCGTCATCCGGGTTAGGGGAGGGTTTAGCCCAGCGTCGACCGGGTTAGGGGAGGGTTTAGCCCAGCGTCGTCCGGGTTAGGGGAGGGTTTAGCCCAGCGTCATCCGGGTTAGGGGAGGGTTTAGCCCAGCGCTGTCCGAGTTAGGGGAGGGTTTAGCCCAGCGTTGTCTGGGTTAGGGGAGGGTTTAGCCCAGCGTTGTCTGGGTTAGGGGAGGGTTTAGCCCAGCGTTGTCTGGGTTAGGGGAGGGTTTAGCCCAGCGTTGTCTGGGTTAGGGGAGGGTTTAGCCCAGCGTTGTCTGGGTTAGGGGAGGGTTTGGCTGACCGAGATGTTCTTGTCCCATCGGACACTAGGTGGGCCGCCCTGCCTAAGAGTTCATCTTCTATTGGTTTCTATTGACAACAGGGTCTGAATGTTGTTTTGAGGGCCATTACAACTGGCCTGGAAAATAATCTAGTGGAAATTACTATAATTGAATGGCTATTATTACATCATATTAAATAATAACCACTTTAGGTTTAATAATAAGTATGTTTTTCCTCATTCATCGCCTCACACACAGTCCATCAAAGTTTAACAGGCGCTTGAACTTACTACACCGACTAAATCACAAGCTCAGTAACATTTAATAGTGCAGCTCACACTCCTTATATCACAACTAGAACAGTGTCTGACAGAGTGTTCAACCTTCACAGCCAATCAGAACAACACACACCACGTACTGGAAGACCAACGGTTGGCTCTGTTCATCTCACACCTGTGTGTTTGTGTGTCAACCTCAACCTCGCTCTGCATCGCAGCAAGGCCTTTAACACAACATTGTGTTTTCAGAAACTGTGAATTCACTTAGAACTCCTCTATTAACACACTCTGAAATGAATCAGGTCTAATTCTGGTGCATTCAGCTAGAGGCACTCAGAGGTGAACACCCTACCATTATAATATGAGAGAGAGGGAGAGAGAGGGGGAGACAAAGGGGGGTGAGAGAGAGGGGGGTGAGAGGGAGAAAGAGAGAGAGAGGAGAAGGAAAGAGAGGAGAGGGAAAGAGAGGAGAGGGAGGGAGGGAGGGAGATGGAGAAAGTAGAGAGAAAGGGGAGGGGGAGAGAGAGAAAAGGGGGAGGGAGATGGAGAAAGTAGAGAGAAAGGGAAGGGGGAGAGAGAGAAAAGGGGGAGGGAGATGGAGAAAGTAGAGAGAGAGAGAGATCGAAATTCGAAAGAAAGATATTGTGCTTTGCTTGCCTTGGAGCAGTTTCACAACCTGGCCGGCCAAAACTCACACACCAAGCACCATCCTGACACACCGAGCACCATCCTGACACACCGAGCACCATCCTGACACACCGAGCACCATCCTGACACACAGAGCACCATCCTGACACACTGAGCACCATCCTGACACACTGAGCACCATCCTGACACACCGAGCACCATCCTGACACACCGAGCACCATCCTGACACACCGAGCACCATCCTGACACACCAAGCACCATCCTGACACACCGAGCACCATCCTGACACACCGAGCACCATCCTGACACACAAGCACCATCCTGACACACCGAGCACCATCCTGACACACCGAGCATCATTGGCCTTTCCCGCCCAAACCCTCCCTACCTGGACAGCCTATCCCGGCCAAACCCTCCCTAACCTGGACGAAGCTGGGCCAATTGTGCGCCACCCTATGGGACTCCCAATCACGGACGGTTGTGATACAGCCCGGGAGATCAAACCAGTGTCTGTAGTGACGCCTCTAACACTGAGATGCAGTGCCTTAGACCGCTGTGCCACTCGGGAGCCCCAAAGCTCATGTGTGTGTTTCTATAACATATACCTTCTCAGCCAGTGCTTCCTCCAGTGTGGTGAGAGCTGTGTCAGTGTTGGAGGTGTCTGTCTGGAGAGACCTGACTCTGTCCTTCAGACTACTCATCTGTTTCTCCTTGTCTCTCAGCTGCTCCTGTAGATTCTCAATCTGAAGAGAGGGAGAGAGAGGAAAGGAGGGAGGAAGGGAAGGAGGAGGGGGGGTGAAGGGAGGGGGGAGGCAAACGGGAGGGAGGGAAGGAAGGAGGGGAGGAAGGAGAGAGAGGGAGGGAGGGGGAATGGATGAGGGAGAGAGAGAGAGAGAGGGAAGGGAAGGGAGGGGGAACGGATGAGGGACGGAGAGGGAGCATTGTGAGTCAGCAGAAAACACACACATAAGATCTTGCTTGAGTGACACACACACACACACACACACACAGGACAAACAAAGACAGAAAAGCATGTGTTCAATGTAGAACGAACAAACTGAACAGAACACAACACAATAGAACACAACAAAAACAGAACAGACAGAACACAACACAACAGACAGCACAGACACAACACAACACAACAGAACACAACACAACAGAACACAACACAACACAACAGAACACAACACAACAGAAAGAACACAACACAACACAACACAACCCTAACCCACAACACAACAGAACGAACACAACAACACAACAGACAGAACACAACACAACAGAAAGAACACAACACAACAGACAGAACACAACACAACACAACACAACAGACAGAACACAACACAACACAACACAACAGACAGAACACAACACAACACAACAGACAGAACACAACACAACACAACAGACAGAACACAACACAACAGAAAGAACACAACACAACAGAAAGAACACAACACAACAGAAAGAACACAACACAACAGACATAACACAACACAACACAACAGAACAGACAGAACACAACACAACACAACAGACAGAACACAACACAACACAACACAACACAACAGAACACAACAGACAGAACACAACACAACACAACAGACAGAACACAACAGACAGAACACAACAGACAGAACACAACAGACAGAACACAACACAACACAACAGAACACAACAGACAGAACACAACAGACAGAACACAACACAACACAACAGACACAACACAACAGACAGAACACAACACAACACAACAGACAGAACACAACACAACAGAACACAACAGACAGAACACAACAGACAGAACACAACAGAACACAACACAACAGACAGAACACAACACAACAGACAGAACACAACACAACAGACAGAACACAACACAACAGACAGAACACAACAGACAGAACACAACAGAACACAACAGACAGAACACAACACAACAGACAGAACACAACAGCAACAGTTTTTCCAGAGAACACACTGTGGCCATTCAGATTTTCCAGCGCAGAGCGATGTTTCCTGAATAGCTTTGCAAAGGGAAGGTATATTACTGGAAACTGTCAACGTTTAACAGTAAACCGGATAAATTATTTCCACAAAAAAATGAGGGGTGAATAAACGAGTGTTTAATTTGTATTGTCAACTTTTCTTATCTGGCTGTGAAAGGTGGCTTCAGTACCTGGAGCTGAGAGGTTGATAAATGGCATGGGTATGTAAGAGAGCTCACACACACACACACACACACACACACACACACACACACACACACACACACACACACACATCCATCATCAGAGACAGCTCAATGAAGAGACTGTCTGTTTCTTTCTCCTATTTCACATTTAATTAAACACAGACTGATTTGATTAATACCTGCAATATTCTGTCTATCGCGTTTGACATAAACTGGTGTCAATATATCACCTTGTGTATAAATGTGAATGTCCTCCCCCCTCTCTTTCCCTTTCCCATTCTCTCTCTCCCTCCCCTCTCTCTCTCTCTCCCCTCTCTTTCCCTCTCCCATTCTCTCTCTCCCTCCCCTCTCTTTCCCTTTCCCATTCTCTCTCTCCCTCCCCTCTCTCTCCCCTCTCTTTCCCTCCCTCTCTCTCCCCTCTCTTTCCCTCTCCCATTCTCTCTCTCCCCTCCCCTCTCTCCCCTCTCCCCATTCTCTCTCTCCCCTCTCTTTCCCTTTCCCATTCTCTCTCTCCCTCCCTCTCTTTCCCTCTCCCATTCTCTCTCTCCCTCCCCTCTTCCCTTTCCCATTCTCTCTCTCCCCCTCTCTTTCCCTTTCCCATTCTCTCTCTCCCATTCTCTCTTTCCCTCTCCCATTCTCTCTCTCCCCCTCTCTCATTCTCTCTTCTCTCTCCCCTCTCTCCCATTCTCTCTCTCTCCCCTCTCTCCTCTCTCTCCCATTCTCTCTTTCCCTCTCCCATTCTCTCTCTCCCATTCTCCTCTCCCATTCTCTCTTTCCCTCTCCTCTCTTTCCCTCTCCCATTCTCCCTCTCCCATTCTCTCTCTCCCTCCCCTCTCTTTCCCTCTCCCATTCTCTCTCTCCCTCCCCTCTCTCTCTCTCTATGACTCTCTCCCATTCTCTCTCTCTATGACTCTCTCCCATTCTCTCTCTCCCATTCTCTCTCTCCCATTCTCTCTCTCCCATTCTCTCTCTCCCATTCTCTCTCTCCCATTCTCCCTCTCCCATTATCTCTCTCTATGACTCTCTCTCCCATTCTCTCTCTCTATGACTCTCTCCCATTCTCTCTCTCCCATTCTCTAGCACCCCTAACCCCGCAGCACCCCTAACCCTGCAGCACCCCTAACCCTGCAGCACCCCTAACCCTGCAGCATCCCTAACCCCATAGCACCCTAACCCCGCCGTGCCCCTTAACCCGCAGCATCCCTAACCCCGCAGCATCCCTAACCCCGCCGTACCCCTAACCCCGCAGCACCCTTAACCCGCAGCACCCCTAACCCCGCAGCATCCCTAAACCCTCAGCATCCCTAACCCGCCGTACCCCTAACCCCGCAGCATCCCTAACCCTGCAGCATCCCTAACCTCGCAGCACCCTTAACCCCACAGCACCCTTAACCCCGCAGCATCCCTAACCCCGCAGCATCCCTAACCCTGCAGCATCCCTAACCCCTTCGTGCCCCTAACCCCACAACACCCCTAACCCCACAGCACCCCTAACCCCACCCCTAACCCCACAACACCCCTAACCCCACCCTAACCCTGCAGCACCCCTAACCCTGCAGCACCCCTAACCCTGCAGCATCCCTAACCCCGCCGCCCTACCCTTAACCCCACAACACCCTTAACCCCACAACACCCCTAACCCTGCAGCACCCTTAACCCCACAACACCCCTAACCCCACAACACCCTAACCCCACCCCTAACCCTGCAGCACCCCTAACCCTGCAGCACCCCTAACCCATGGCATCCCTAACCCCGCCGTACCCTAACCCCACAACACCCTTAACCCCACAACACCCTAACCCCACAGCACCCTTAACCCCGCAGCACCCCTAACCCCACCCCTAACCCCACAGCACCCCTAACCCCACAGCACCCTAACCCCACAGCACCTTAACCCCACAACACCCCTAACCCCACAACACCCCCTAACCCCACAGCACCCCCTAACCCCACAACACCCTTAACCCCACAACACCCCTAACCCCACAACACCCCTAACCCCACCCCTAACCCCACAGCACCCTAACCCCACAACACCCTAACCCCACCCCTAACCCCACCCCTAACCCCCCTTAACCCCACAACACTAACCCCCACCCCTAACCCCCACCCCTAACCCCACCCCTTAACCCCACAACACCCTTAACCCCACCCCTAACCCCACCCCTAACCCCACAACACCCCTAACCCCACCCCTAACCCCACCCCTAACCCCACACCCTAACCCTAGCACCCACCCCCCTAACCCCACCCTTAACCCCACAACACCCTTAACCCCACCCTAACCCCACCCTAACAGCACCCCTAACCCCACCCCTAACCCGCAGCATGGCTCATGGAGATTTAAACAATAGGGTAATATCTCAATCTTATCCTCTGTTAGACTGTTTAGAACGCTGAGAGGAGGGACACATTGGAGGGGGAGGGATCAAGTGGCTAGGGATACTAATGTACCCGTATGTGTGAGTCTGGGAAAGCCGCCAGACCGGGAGAGGAAGGGAGACCTAGTCTACAGAACAGACGACTAGCCACGAAGAGTGATATCTCTCTCTATCCTCCTCTCACTCTCTTTCTCAGTCTTTATCTCCTTCTAGTCTCCTCTCCCTCCCTCTCTTTCTCAGTCTTTATCTCCTTCTATCCTCCTCTCCCTCTCTTTTTCAGTCTTTATCTCCTTCTATCCTCTCCCTCTCTTTTTCAGTCTTTATCTCCTATCCTCCTGTCATGACATTGGCCTGGGGGAAGGTTTATGACAGTCAAAAATACCTCTTTCCCCCTTTTTCCTCCCTCTACCCTACTGATGTTACATTTGCAAAACCCTTGGTTAACATAGAGATTCTGGGAACATCAGAAGGTGGGGGGAAATGAACTATATTCTGGTAATCCGACCAATTGAACATATGCGGTGGTACTTAATGAATATGATGACGGTTCGGTTGTCATCTGAGACATTCTCATCAATGAGAAGATGACAAACTCTACAGTGGAAAGTCTACACATCAGAGTTATCGGATTCACATGGAATTGTTGTTCAATTTAAATGTTTGAATATGAAATTATTCGTGATGGGATGAAATGTGATTTTAGCTTCTAAAATGTGAGATTTGTGTTTCCATAAGGTTAGGGCTCTGCTCAATCAGTGGCCCGCCCCTGCGAAGGGACATGGGCTATAAAACTTTTCGAACACGCCCTCCTCTCCCTTCCTATATAAAGCCTTGACGACAATATAACCTCCTGTTCCGAGGATGTGAGGACGATGGTCCGATGTCAGAATGGTTCAGACAATAACTACAGAACGAAGCCAACATCAGCGTGAGCTTTGGTTGCGAATGGTATGAACTTTGAACTGTTTCACTACAGAAGTGATACCTCCTAGCCGTTGAGTTAGCAACAGCAGATGCAAACGAGGGTTAGGAAGGAACAGACAGAGTATCCCGTCTATCACACAACGACATTACTACAACGTATCCAATTGACCATCAGAGACATTCTTCAAAGGACTCGGTTTGGCAACACAGCCTTCCATCTACCACCAACCTACCGAAGCGCAGCTCAGGGTAAATATTTATTGCATTTTCCTTTTCCAAATGGGCGGTAATTTAGAATGCATAAGATACTGTATTTACGATAGCACAGCTTCGCCCTTTGTTCCTCAGTCTTCCCGCTCTTTCACTCAAACCCAGCCCCTTTTCTTTTGTGTAACCAGCTGACATATCTGTTTCGCCGGCTAGGGACGTTTTCCTTTATGACGTAATTTGTAATCAAGTTTATTAATTATGTGTATGTGTAATTCTGTGTGATTAGTTAGTTATTTAGTAAATAAATAATTAAACCCAATTTTGCATTGCTGATTCAACTTGTTAGCCAGGGTTCGTGCAGATAACCAAGAATTTACAACTTTCAGATGAGACTGAATTAAGGTGACGATTAATATTGACTGCTATTGATGTAAAATATTACTAGGTCTTTAAGAGTTTATTCTGAAGATAACAGCTCTATAAATATTATTTTGTGGTGCCCCGACTCTCTAGTTAATTACATTTACATGATTAGCTCAATCAGGTAATATTAATTACGGAGAAATTATTTTATAGAATAGCATGTAATATCACTTAATCCGGCATAGCCAAAGACACGACACTCCTCTCCCTCTGTCTTTATCTCCTTCTATCCTCCTCTCCCTCTGTCTTTATCTCCTTCTATCCTCCTCTCCCTCTCTTTCTCAGTATTTATCTCCTATCCTCCTCTCACTCTCTTTCTCAGTCTTTATCTCCTTCTATCCTCCTCTCCCTCTCTTTCTCAGTCTTTATCTCCTTCTATCCTCCTCTCTCTCTCTCCTCAGTCTTTATCTCCTATCCTCCTCTCCCTCTCTTTCTCAGTCTTTATCTCCCTCTATCCTCCTCTCTCTCTCTCCTCAGTCTTTATCTCCTATCCTCCTCTCCCTCTCTTTCTCAGTCTTTATCTCCTATCCTCCTCTCCCTCTCTTTCTCAGTCTTTATCTCCTTCTATCCTCCTCTCCCTCTCTTTCTCAGTCTTTATCTCCCTCTATCCTCCTCTCCCACTCTCCTCAGTCTTTATCCCCTATCCTCCTCTCCCTCTCTTTCTCAGTCTTTATCTCCTTCTATCCTCCTCTCTCTCTCCTCAGTCTTTATCTCCTTCTATCCTCCTCTCCCTCTCTCTCCTGAGTCTTTATCTCCTTCTATCCTCCTCTCCCTCTCTTTCTCAGTCTTTATCTCCCTCTATCCTCCTCTCCCTCTCTTTCTCAGTCTTTATCTCCTTCTATCCTCCTCTCTCTCTCTCTCCTCAGTCTTTATCTCCTATCCTCCTCTCCCTCTCTTTCTCAGTCTTTATCTCCTTCTATCCTCCTCTCTCCCACTCTCCTCAGTCTTTATCTCCTATCCTCCTCTCCCTCTCTTTCTCAGTCTTTATCTCCCTCTATCCTCCTCTCCCTCTCTTTCTCAGTCTTTATCTCCTTCTATCCTCCTCTCTCTCTCTCTCCTCAGTCTTTATCTCCTATCCTCCTCTCCTTCTCTTTCTCAGTCTTTATCTCCCTCTATCCTCCTCTCCCTCTCTTTCTCAGTCTTTATCTCCTTCTATCCTCCTCTTTCTCTCTCTCCTCAGTCTTTATCTCCCTCTATCCTCCTCTCTCTCTCTTTCTCAGTCTTTATCTCCCTCTATCCTCCTCTCCCTCTCTTTCTCAGTCTTTATCTCCTTCTATCCTCCTCTCTCTCTCTCCTCAGTCTTTATCTCCCTCTATCCTCCTCTCTCTCTCTTTCTCAGTCTTTATCTCCCTCTATCCTCCTCTCCTCTCTTTCTCAGTCTTTATCTCCCTCTATCCTCCTCTCCCTCTCTTTCTCAGTCTTTATCTCCCTCTATCCTCCTCTCCCTCTCTTTCTGTCTTTATCTCCCTCTATCCTCCTCTCCCTCTCTCTCCTCAGTCTTTATCTCCCTCTATCCTCCTCTCCTCTCTCTCTCCTCAGTCTTTATCTCCTTCTATCCTCCTCCCTCTCTCTCTCCTCAGTCTTTATCTCCTTCCTCCTCCTCCCTCTCTCTCTCAGTCTTTATCTCCTTCTATCCTCCTCTCTCTCTCTCCTCCTTTATCTCCTCTCCTCCTCTCTCCTCTCTCCTCAGTCTTTATCTCCTTCTATCCTCCTCTCTCTCTCTCTCCTCAGTCTTTATCTCCTTCTATCCTCCTCTCTCTCTCTCTCCTCAGTCTTTATCTCCTCCTCCTCCTCTCCCTCTCTCCTCAGTCTTTATCTCCTCTCTCTCCTCAGTCTTTATCTCCTATCCTCCTCTCCCTCTCTCTCCTCAGTCTTTATCTCCTTCTATCCTCCTCTCTCTCTCTCTCCTCAGTCTTTATCTCCTTCTATCCTCCTCTCTCTCTCTCCTCAGTCTTTATCTCCTATCCTCCTCTCCCTCTCTCTCCTCAGTCTTTATCTCCCTCTATCCTCCTCTCCCTCTCTCTCCTCAGTCTTTATCTCCTTCTATCCTCCTCTCTCTCTCTCTCCTCAGTCTTTATCTCCTTCTATCCTCCTCTCTCTCTCTCCTCAGTCTTTATCTCCTATCCTCCTCTCCCTCTCTTTCTCAGTCTTTATCTCCCTCTATCCTCCTCTCCCTCTCTTTCTCAGTCTTTATCTCCTTCTATCCTCCTCTCTCTCCTCAGTCTTTATCTCCCTCTATCCTCCTCTCTCTCTCTTTCTCAGTCTTTATCTCCCTCTATCCTCCTCTCCCTCTCTTTCTCAGTCTTTATCTCCTTCTATCCTCCTCTCTCTCTCTCTCCTCAGTCTTTATCTCCTCTATCCTCCTCCTCTCTCTCTCTTTTTATCTCAGTCTTTATCTCCTCTCTCATCCTCCTCTCCCTCTCTTTCTCAGTCTTTATCTCCTTCTATCCTCCTCTCTCTCTCTCTCCTCAGTCTTTATCTCCTTCTCTCCTCCTCTCCCTCTCTCTCCTCAGTCTTTATCTCCCTCTATCCTCCTCTCTCTCTCTTTCTCAGTCTTTATCTCCCTCTATCCTCCTCTCCCTCTCTTTCTCAGTCTTTATCTCCTCTATCCTCCTCTCCCTCTCTTTCTCAGTCTTTATCTCCTTCTATCCTCCTCTCTCTCTCTCTCTCTTTATCTCAGTCTTTATCTCCCTCTCTTTATCCTCCTCTCTCTCTCTTTCTCAGTCTTTATCTCCCTCCTCCTCTCTCTCTCTCTCTCCTCATCCTCCTCTCCTCCCTCTCTTTCTCAGTCTTTATCTCCTTCTATCCTCCTCTCTCTCTCTCCTCAGTCTTTATCTCCCTCTATCCTCCTCTCTCTCTCTTTCCTCAGTCTTTATCTCCCTCTCTCCCTCTCTTTCCTCATCTTTATCTCCTCTCCTCTCCCTCTTTCTCAGTCTTTATCTCCCTCTATCCTCCTCTCCCTCTCTTTCTCAGTCTTTATCTCCCTCTATCCTCCTCTCCCTCTCTTTCTGTCTTTATCTCCCTCTATCCTCCTCTCCCTCTCTCTCCTCAGTCTTTATCTCCCTCTATCCTCCTCTCCTCTCTCTCTCCTCAGTCTTTATCTCCTTCTATCCTCCTCCCTCTCTCTCTCCTCAGTCTTTATCTCCTTCTATCCTCCTCCTCCCTCTCTCTCCTCAGTCTTTATCTCCTTCTCTCCTCCTCTCTCTCTCTCTCTCTCCTCAGTCTTTATCTCCTTCTCTCTCCTCCTCCTCTCCTCTCTCTCTCAGTCTTTATCTCCTATCCTCCTCTCTCTCTCTCTCCTCAGTCTTTATCTCCTATCCTCCTCTCCCTCTCTCTCTCTCTCCTCAGTCTTTATCTCCTATCCTCCTCTCTCTCTCCTCAGTCTTTATCTCCTTCTATCCTCCTCTCTCTCTCTCTCCTCAGTCTTCTATCTCCTCTCCTCGGTCTATCCTCCTCTCTCTCTCTCTCTCAGTCTTTATCTCCTATCCTCCTCTCCCTCTCTCTCCTCAGTCTTTATCTCCCTCTATCCTCCTCTCCCTCTCTCTCCTCAGTCTTTATCTCCTTCTATCCTCCTCTCTCTCTCTCTCCTCAGTCTTTATCTCCTTCTATCCTCCTCTCTCTCTCTCCTCAGTCTTTATCTCCTATCCTCCTCTCCCTCTCTTTCTCAGTCTTTATCTCCCTCTATCCTCCTCTCCCTCTCTTTCTCAGTCTTTATCTCCTTCTATCCTCCTCTCTCTCTCTCAGTCTTTATCTCCCTCTATCCTCCTCTCTCTCTCTTTCTCAGTCTTTATCTCCCTCTATCCTCCTCTCCCTCTCTCTCTCTCAGTCTTTATCTCCTTCTATCCTCCTCTCTCTCTCTCTCTCAGTCTTTATCTCCCTCTATCCTCCTCTCTCTCTCTTTCTCAGTCTTTATCTCCCTCTATCCTCCTCTCCCTCTCTTTCTCAGTCTTTATCTCCTTCTATCCTCCTCTCTCTCTCTCCTCAGTCTTTATCTCCTTCTATCCTCCTCTCTCTCTCTCCTCAGTCTTTATCTCCCTCTATCCTCCTCTCTCTCTCTTTCTCAGTCTTTATCTCCCTCTATCCTCCTCTCCCTCTCTTTCTCAGTCTCTATCTCCTTCTATCCTCCTCTCCCTCTCTCTCCTCAGTCTTTATCTCCTATCCTCCTCTCCCTCTCTTTCTCAGTCTTTATCTCCCTCTATCCTCCTCTCCCTCTCTTTCTCAGTCTTTATCTCCCTCTATCCTCCTCTCCCTCTCTTTCTCAGTCTTTATCTCCCTCTATCCTCCTCTCCCTCTCTTTCTCAGTCTTTATCTCCCTCTATCCTCCTTTATCTCCCCTCTCTCTCTCTCAGTCTTTATCTCCCTCTATCCTCCTCTCCTCTCTCTCTCCTCAGTCTTTATCTCCTTCTATCCTCCTCCCTCTCTCTCCTCAGTCTTTATCTCCCTCTATCCTCCTCTCCTCTCTCTCTCCTCAGTCTTTATCTCCTTCTATCCTCCTCCCTCTCTCTCCTCAGTCTTTATCTCCTTCTATCCTCCTCCCTCTCTCTCCTCAGTCTTTATCTCCTTCTCTCCTCCTCTCCCTCTCTCTCCTCAGTCTTTATCTCCTATCCTCCTCTCCCTCTCTTTCTCAGTCTTTATCTCCCTCTATCCTCCTCTCCCTCTCTCCTCAGTCTTTATCTCCTTCTATCCTCCTCTCCCTCTCTCTCTCTCTCCTCAGTCTTTATCTCCTTCTATCCTCCTCTCTCTCTCCTCAGTCTTTATCTCCTATCCTCCTCTCTCTCTCTCTCCTCAGTCTTTATCTCCTATCCTCCTCTCCCTCTCTCTCTCTCTCCTCAGTCTTTATCTCCTATCCTCCTCTCCCTCTCTCTCCTCAGTCTTTATCTCCTTCTATCCTCCTCTCTCTCTCTCTCCTCAGTCTTTATCTCCTTCTATCCTCCTCTCTCTCTCTCCTCAGTCTTTATCTCCTATCCTCCTCTCCCTCTCTCTCCTCAGTCTTTATCTCCTATCCTCCTCTCTCTCTCTCTCCTCAGTCTTTATCTCCTTCTATCCTCCTCTCCCTCTCTCTCCTCAGTCTTTATCTCCTATCCTCCTCTCCCTCTCTCTCCTCAGTCTTTATCTCCTATCCTCCTCTCCCTCTCTCTCCTCAGTCTTTATCTCCCTCTATCCTCCTCTCTCTCTCTCTCCTCAGTCTTTATCTCCTTCTATCCTCCTCTCTCTCTCTCTCCTCAGTCTTTATCTCCTATCCTCCTCTCCCTCTCTCTCCTCAGTCTTTATCTCCTTCTCTCCTCCTCTCCCTCTCTCTCCTCAGTCTTTATCTCCCTCTATCCTCCTCTCCCTCTCTCTCCTCAGTCTTTATCTCCTTCTCTCCTCCTCTCCCTCTCTCTCCTCAGTCTTTATCTCCTTCTCTCCTCCTCCCTCTCTCTCCTCAGTCTTTATCTCCCTCTATCCTCCTCTCTCTCTCTCCTCAGTCTTTATCTCCTATCCTCCTCTCCCTCTCTCTCCTCAGTCTTTATCTCCTTCTATCCTCCTCTCCCTCTCAGTCTTTATCTCCTATCCTCCTCTCTCTCTCTCTCCTCAGTCTTTATCTCCTTCTCTCCTCCTCTCTCCCTCTCCCCTCAGTCTTTATCTCCTATCCTCCTCTCCCTCTCTCTCCTCAGTCTTTATCTCCTTCTCTCCTCCTCTCCCTCTCTCTCCTCAGTCTTTATCTCCTTCTATCCTCCTCTCCCTCTCAGTCTTTATCTCCTATCCTCCTCTCTCTCTCTCTCCTCAGTCTTTATCTCCTTCTATCCTCCTCTCCCTCTCAGTCTTTATCTCCTATCCTCCTCTCCCTCTCTCTCCTCAGTCTTTATCTCCCTCTATCCTCCTCTCCCTCTCTCCTCAGTCTTTATCTCCCTCTATCCTCCTCTCTCTCTCTCTCCTCAGTCTTTATCTCCCTCTATCCTCCTCTCTCTCTCTCTCCTCAGTCTTTATCTCCTTCTATCCTCCTCTCTCTCTCTCTCCTCAGTCTTTATCTCCGATCCTCCTCTCCCTCTCTCTCCTCAGTCTTTATCTCCTTCTCTCCTCCTCTCCCTCTCTCTCCTCAGTCTTTATCTCCCTCTATCCTCCTCTCCCTCTCTCTCCTCAGTCTTTATCTCCTTCTCTCCTCAGTCTTTATCTCCTTCTCTCCTCCTCTCCCTCTCTCTCCTCAGTCTTTATCTCCCTCTATCCTCCTCTCTCTCTCTCTCCTCAGTCTTTATCTCCTTCTATCCTCCTCTCTCTCTCTCTCCTCAGTCTTTATCTCCTTCTATCCTCCTCTCTCTCTCTCTCCTCAGTCTTTATCTCCTTCTCTCCTCCTCTCCCTCTCTCTCCTCAGTCTTTATCTCCTTCTCTCCTCCTCTCTCTCTCTCTCCTCAGTCTTTATCTCCTATCCTCCTCTCCCTCTCTCTCCTCAGTCTTTATCTCCTATCCTCCTCTCCCTCTCTCTCCTCAGTCTTTATCTCCTTCTCTCCTCCTCTCCCTCTCTCTCCTCAGTCTTTATCTCCCTCTATCCTCCTCTCCCTCTCTCTCCTCAGTCTTTATCTCCTTCTCTCCTCCTCTCCCTCTCTCTCCTCAGTCTTTATCTCCCTCTATCCTCCTCTCTCTCTCTCTCCTCAGTCTTTATCTCCTATCCTCCTCTCCCTCTCTCTCCTCAGTCTTTATCTCCTTCTCTCCTCCTCTCCCTCTCTCTCCTCAGTCTTTATCTCCTTCTATCCTCCTCTCCCTCTCAGTCTTTATCTCCTATCCTCCTCTCTCTCTCTCTCCTCAGTCTTTATCTCCTTCTCTCCTCCTCTCTCTCTCTCTCCTCAGTCTTTATCTCCTATCCTCCTCTCTCTCTCTCTCCTCAGTCTTTATCTCCTATCCTCCTCTCTCTCCTCAGTCTTTATCTCCTATCCTCCTCTCTCTCTCTCCTCAGTCTTTATCTCCTTCTCTCCTCCTCCTCTCTCTCTCTCCTCAGTCTTTATCTCCTTCTATCCTCCTCTCTCTCTCTCTCCTCAGTCTTTATCTCCTTCTCTCCTCCTCCTCTCTCTCTCTCCTCAGTCTTTATCTCCTATCCTCCTCTCTCTCTCTCCTCAGTCTTTATCTCCTTCTCTCCTCCTCTCCCTCTCTCCTCAGTCTTTATCTCCTATCCTCCTCTCTCCTCAGTCTTTATCTCCTATCCTCCTCTCTCCTCAGTCTTTATCTCCTTCTATCCTCCTCTCTCTCTCTCCTCAGTCTTTATCTCCTATCCTCCTCTCCCTCTCTCTCCTCAGTCTTTATCTCCTTCTCTCCTCCTCTCCCTCTCTCCTCAGTCTTTATCTCCTATCCTCCTCTCCCTCTCTCCTCAGTCTTTATCTCCTTCTCTCCTCCTCTCCCTCTCTCCTCAGTCTTTATCTCCCTCTATCCTCCTCTCCCTCTCTCTCCTCAGTCTTTATCTCCTATCCTCCTCTCTCTCTCTCTCCTCAGTCTTTATCTCCTTCTCTCCTCTCTCTCTCTCTCTCCTCAGTCTTTATCTCCTATCCTCCTCTCTCTCTCTCTCCTCAGTCTTTATCTCCTTCTCTCCTCCTCTCTCTCTCTCTCCTCAGTCTTTATCTCCTATCCTCCTCTCCCTCTCTCCTCAGTCTTTATCTCCCTCTATCCTCCTCTCCCTCTCTCTCCTCAGTCTTTATCTCCTATCCTCCTCTCTCTCTCTCTCCTCAGTCTTTATCTCCTTCTCTCCTCCTCTCTCTCTCTCTCCTCAGTCTTTATCTTCTATCCTCCTCTCTCTCTCTCTCCTCAGTCTTTATCTTCTATCCTCCTCTCTCTCTCTCTCTCCTCAGTCTTTATCTCCTTCTCTCCTCTCTCTCTCTCTCTCCTCAGTCTTTATCTCCTATCCTCCTCTCTCTCTCTCTCCTCAGTCTTTATCTCCTTCTCTCCTCCTCTCTCTCTCTCTCCTCAGTCTTTATCTCCTATCCTCCTCTCTCTCTCTCTCCTCAGTCTTTATCTTCTATCCTCCTCTCTCTCTCTCTCTCCTCAGTCTTTATCTTCTATCCTCCTCTCTCTCTCTCTCTCCTCAGTCTTTATCTCCTATCCTCCTCTCTCTCTCTCTCCTCAGTCTTTATCTCCTTCTCTCCTCCTCTCTCTCTCTCTCTCTCCTCAGTCTTTATCTCCTATCCTCCTCTCTCTCTCTCTCCTCAGTCTTTATCTCCTATCCTCCTCTCTCTCTCTCTCAGTCTTTATCTCCTATCCTCCTCTCTCTCTCTCCTCAGTCTTTATCTCCTTCTCTCCTCTCTCTCTCTCTCTCCTCAGTCTTTATCTCCTATCCTCCTCTCTCTCTCTCCTCAGTCTTTATCTCCTATCCTCCTCTCTCTCTCTCTCCTCAGTCTTTATCTCCTATCCTCCTCTCTCTCTCTCCTCAGTCTTTATCTCCTATCCTCCTCTCTCTCTCTCTCCTCAGTCTTTATCTCCTATCCTCCTCTCTCTCTCTCCTCAGTCTTTATCTCCTATCCTCCTCTCTCTCTCTCCTCAGTCTTTATCTCCTATCCTCCTCTCTCTCTCTCTCTCCTCAGTCTTTATCTCCTATCCTCCTCTCTCTCCTCAGTCTTTATCTCCTATCCTCCTCTCTCTCTCTCTCCTCAGTCTTTATCTCCTTCTATCCTCCTCTCTCTCTCTCTCCTCAGTCTTTATCTCCTTCTATCCTCCTCTCTCTCTCTCTCCTCAGTCTTTATCTCCTATCCTCCTCTCTCTCTCTCTCCTCAGTCTTTATCTCCTATCCTCCTCTCTCTCTCTCTCCTCAGTCTTTATCTCCTATCCTCCTCTCTCTCTCTCTCCTCAGTCTTTATCTCCTATCCTCCTCTCCCTCTCTCTCCTCAGTCTTTATCTCCTTCTATCCTCCTCTCCCTCTCTCTCCTCAGTCTTTATCTCCTTCCTCCTCTCTCTCTCTCTCCTCATCTTTATCTCCTCTCTCTCTCTCTCTCTCCTCAGTCTTTATCTCCTATCCTCCTCTCTCTCTCTCTCCTCAGTCTATCTCCTATCATCCTCTCCCCCTCTCTCCTCAGTCTTTATCTCCTATCCTCCTCTCCCTCTCTCTCCTCAGTCTTTATCTCCTCCTCCTCTCTCTCTCTCCTCAGTCTTTATCTCCCTCTATCCTCCTCTCCCCCTCTCTCCTCAGTCTTTATCTCCCTCTATCCTCCTCTCCCTCTCTCTCCTCAGTCTTTATCTCCTCCTCCTCTCTCTCTCTCCTCAGTCTTTATCTCCCTCTATCCTCCTCTCCCCCAGTCTTTATCTCCTATCCTCCTCTCCCTCTCTCTCCTCAGTCTTTATCTCCTATCCTCCTCTCCCTCTCTCTCCTCAGTCTTTATCTCCTATCCTCCTCTCCCTCTCTCTCCTCAGTCTTTATCTCCTCTCCTCCTCTCCCTCTCTCTCCTCAGTCTTTATCTCCTCTCCCTCTCCCTCTCTCTCCTCAGTCTTTATCTCCTCTCCCTCTCCCTCTCTCTCCTCAGTCTTTATCTCCTCTCCCTCTCCCTCTCTCTCCTCAGTCTTTATCTCCTTCTCTCCTCCTCTCTCTCCTCAGTCTTTATCTCCTTCTCTCCTCCTCTCTCTCCTCAGTCTTTATCTCCTTCTCTCCTCCTCTCTCTCCTCAGTCTTTATCTCCTCCTCTCTCTCCTCAGTCTTTATCTCCTTCTCTCCTCTCTCTCTCTCCTCAGTCTTTATCTCCTCTCCCTCTCTCTCCTCAGTCTTTATCTCCCTCTATCCTCCTCTCCCTCTCTTTCTCAGTCACTATCTCCTTCTATCCTCCTCTCCCTCTCTCTCCTCAGTCTTTATCTCCTATCCTCCTCTCCCTCTCTTTCTCAGTCTTTATCTCCCTCTATCCTCCTCTCCCTCTCTTTCTCAGTCTTTATCTCCCTCTATCCTCCTCTCCCTCTCTTTCTCAGTCTTTATCTCCCTCTATCCTCCCCTCTCTTTCCTTTATCTCCTTCTATCCTCCTCTTTCTCTCAGTCTTTATCTCCCTCTATCCTCCTCTCCCTCTCTTTCTCAGTCTTTATCTCCCTCTATCCTCCTCTCCCTCTCTCTCCTCAGTCTTTATCTCCCTCTATCCTCCTCTCTCTCTCTCTCAGTCTTTATCTCCTTCTATCCTCCTCCCTCTCTCTCCTCAGTCTTTATCTCCTTCTATCCTCCTCCCTCTCTCTCCTCAGTCTTTATCTCCTTCTCTCCTCCTCTCCCTCTCTCTCCTCAGTCTTTATCTCCTCCTCATCCTCCTCCTCCTCTCTCTTTCTCAGTCTTTATCTCCCTCTATCCTCCTCTCCCTCTCTCCTCAGTCTTTATCTCCTTCTATCCTCCTCTCCCTCTCTCTCTCTCTCCTCAGTCTTTATCTCCTTCTATCCTCCTCTCTCTCTCCTCAGTCTTTATCTCCTATCCTCCTCTCTCTCTCTCTCCTCAGTCTTTATCTCCTATCATCCTCTCCTCTCTCTCTCTCTCTCCTCAGTCTTTATCTCCTATCCTCCTCTCCCTCTCTCTCCTCAGTCTTTATCTCCTTCTATCCTCCTCTCTCTCTCTCTTTATCTCAGTCTTTATCTCCTTCTATCCTCCTCTCTCTCTCTCCTCAGTCTTTATCTCCTATCCTCCTCTCTCTCTCTCTCCTCAGTCTTTATCTCCTATCCTCCTCTCTCTCTCTCTCCTCAGTCTTTATCTCCTTCTATCCTCCTCTCTCTCTCTCTCCTCAGTCTTTATCTCCTATCCTCCTCTCCCTCTCTCTCCTCAGTCTTTATCTCCTCCTCCTCTCCTCTCTCTTTATCTCCTATCCTCCTCTTTATCTCTCCTCTATCCTCCTCTCTCTCTCTCTCCTCAGTCTTTATCTCCCTCTATCCTCCTCTCCCTCTCTTTCTCAGTCTTTATCTCCCTCTATCCTCCTCTCCCTCTCTTTCTCAGTCTTTATCTCCCTCTATCCTCCTCTCCCTCTCTTTCTCAGTCTTTATCTCCCTCTATCCTCCTCTCCCTCTCTCTCCTCAGTCTTTATCTCCCTCTATCCTCCTCTCTCTCTCCTCAGTCTTTATCTCCTTCTATCCTCCTCCCTCTCTCTCCTCAGTCTTTATCTCCTTCTATCCTCCTCCCTCTCTCTCCTCAGTCTTTATCTCCTTCTCTCCTCCTCTCCCTCTCTCTCCTCAGTCTTTATCTCCTATCCTCCTCTCCCTCTCTTTCTCAGTCTTTATCTCCCTCTATCCTCCTCTCCCTCTCTCCTCAGTCTTTATCTCCTTCTCCTCCTCCTCTCCCTCTCTCTCTCTCTCAGTCTTTATCTCCTTCTATCCTCCTCTCTCTCTCTCAGTCTTTATCTCCTATCCTCCTCTCTCTCTCTCTCCTCAGTCTTTATCTCCTATCATCCTCCTCTCTCCTCTCTCTCCTCAGTCTTTATCTCCTATCCTCCTCTCCCTCTCTCTCCTCAGTCTTTATCTCCTTCTATCCTCCTCTCTCTCTCTCTCCTCAGTCTTTATCTCCTTCTATCCTCCTCTCTCTCTCTCTCCTCAGTCTTTATCTCCTATCCTCCTCTCCCTCTCTCTCCTCAGTCTTTATCTCCTATCCTCCTCTCTCTCTCTCTCCTCAGTCTTTATCTCCTTCTATCCTCCTCTCCCTCTCTCTCCTCAGTCTTTATCTCCTATCCTCCTCTCCCTCTCTCTCCTCAGTCTTTATCTCCCTATCCTCCTCTCCCTCTCTCTCCTCAGTCTTTATCTCCTTCTATCCTCCTCTCTCTCTCTCTCCTCAGTCTTTATCTCCTTCTATCCTCTCTCTCTCTTTATCTCCTCTCCTCAGTCTTTATCTCCTATCCTCCTCTCCCTCTCTCTCCTCAGTCTTTATCTCCTTCTCTCCTCCTCTCCCTCTCTCTCCTCAGTCTTTATCTCCCTCTCTCCTCCTCTCCTCTCTCTCTCCTCAGTCTTTCCTCTCCTCAGTCTCTCCCTCTCTCTCTCCTCAGTCTTTATCTCCCTCTCTCTCCCTCTCTTTCTCAGTCTTTATCTCCTCTCCTCTCTCTCTCCTCAGTCTTTATCTCCTATCCTCTCCTCTCCCTCTCTCTCCTCAGTCTTTATCTCCTTCTCTCCTCATCCTCCTCTCCCTCTCTCTCTCCTCAGTCTTTATCTCCTTCTATCCTCCTCTCTCTCTCTCTCCTCAGTCTTTATCTCCTTCTCTCCTCCTCTCTCTCTCTCCCCTCAGTCTTTATCTCCTATCCTCCTCTCCCTCTCTCTCCTCAGTCTTTATCTCCTTCTCTCCTCTCTCCCTCTCTCTCCTCAGTCTTTATCTCCTTCTATCCTCCTCTCCCTCTCAGTCTTTATCTCCTATCCTCCTCTCTCTCTCTCTCCTCAGTCTTTATCTCCTTCTATCCTCCTCTCCCTCTCAGTCTTTATCTCCTATCCTCCTCTCCCTCTCTCTCCTCAGTCTTTATCTCCCTCTATCCTCCTCTCCCTCTCTCCTCAGTCTTTATCTCCTCTATCCTCCTCTCTCTCTCTCTCCTCAGTCTTTATCTCCCTCTATCTCTCCTCTCTCTCTCTCTCCTCAGTCTTTATCTCCTTCTATCCTCCTCTCTCTCTCTCTCTCCTCAGTCTTTATCTCCTATCCTCCTCTCCCTCTCTCTCCTCAGTCTTTATCTCCTTCTCTCCTCCTCTCTCTCCTCAGTCTTTATCTCCCTCTATCCTCCTCTCCCTCTCTCTCCTCAGTCTTTATCTCCTTCTCTCTCTCAGTCTTTATCTCCTTCTCTCCTCCTCTCCCTCTCTCTCCTCAGTCTTTATCTCCCTCTATCCTCCTCTCTCTCTCTCTCCTCAGTCTTTATCTCCTTCTATCCTCCTCTCTCTCTCTCTCCTCAGTCTTTATCTCCTTCTATCCTCCTCTCTCTCTCTCTCAGTCTCAGTCTTTATCTCCTTCTCTCCTCCTCTCTCCTCTCTCTCCCTCTCCTCTCAGTCTTTATCTCCCTCTATCCTCCTCTCCCTCTCTCTCTCAGTCTTTATCTCCTTCTCTCCTCCTCTCCCCTCTCTCTCCTCAGTCTTTATCTCCCTCTATCCTCCTCTCTCTCTCTCTCCTCAGTCTTTCTTTCCTCCCTCCAGTCTTTCTCTATCCTCTCTCCCTCTCTCTCCTCAGTCTTTATCTCCTATCCTCCTCTCCCTCTCTCTCCTCAGTCTTTATCTCCTTCTCTCCTCCTCTCCCTCTCTCTCCTCAGTCTTTATCTCCCTCTATCTTTATCTCCCTCTATCCTCCTCTCCTCTCTCTCCTCAGTCTTTATCTCCTTCTCTCCTCCTCTCCCTCTCTCTCCTCAGTCTTTATCTCCCTCTACCTCCTCTCCTCTCTCTCTCTCCTCAGTCTTTATCTCCTATCCTCCTCTCCCTCTCTCTCCTCAGTCTTTATCTCCTTCTCTCCTCCTCTCCCTCTCTCTCCTCAGTCTTTATCTCCTTCTATCCTCCTCTCCCTCTCAGTCTTTATCTCCTATCCTCCTCTCTCTCTCTCTCCTCAGTCTTTATCTCCTTCTCTCCTCCTCTCTCTCTCTCTCCTCAGTCTTTATCTCCTATCCTCCTCTCTCTCTCTCTCCTCAGTCTTTATCTCCTATCCTCCTCTCTCTCCTCAGTCTTTATCTCCTATCCTCCTCTCTCTCTCTCCTCAGTCTTTATCTCCTTCTCTCCTCCTCCTCTCTCTCTCTCCTCAGTCTTTATCTCCTTCTATCCTCCTCTCTCTCTCTCTCAGTCTTTATCTCCTATCCTCCTCTCTCTCTCTCCTCAGTCTTTATCTCCTTCTCTCCTCCTCTCCCTCTCTCCTCAGTCTTTATCTCCTTCTCTCCTCCTCTCCCTCTCTCCTCAGTCTTTATCTCCTATCCTCCTCTCTCCTCAGTCTTTATCTCCTTCTATCCTCCTCTCTCTCTCTCCTCAGTCTTTATCTCCTATCCTCCTCTCCCTCTCTCTCCTCAGTCTTTATCTCCTTCTCTCCTCCTCTCCCTCTCTCCTCAGTCTTTATCTCCTATCCTCCTCTCCCTCTCTCCTCAGTCTTTATCTCCTTCTCTCCTCCTCTCCCTCTCTCCTCAGTCTTTATCTCCCTCTCTCCTCCTCTCCCTCTCTCTCCTCTCCTTCCAGTCTTTATCTCAAATCAAGAGTATCTCCTCCTCTCTCTCTCTCTCCTCAGTCTTTATCTCCTTCTCTCCTCTCTCTCTCTCTCTCCTCAGTCTTTATCTCCTATCCTCCTCTCTCTCTCTCTCCTCAGTCTTTATCTCCTTCTCTCCTCCTCTCTCTCTCTCTCCTCAGTCTTTATCTCCTATCCTCCTCTCCCTCTCTCCTCAGTCTTTATCTCCCTCTATCCTCCTCTCCCTCTCTCTCTCTCAGTCTTTATCTCCCTATCCTCCTCCTCTCTCTCTCTCTCCTCAGTCTTTATCTCCTTCTCTCCTCCTCTCTCTCTCTCTCCTCAGTCTTTTCTATCTCCTCTCTCTCTCTCCCTCATCTTTATCTCCTCCTCTCTCCCTCTCTCTCCTCAGTCTTTATCTCCTTCTCTCCTCTCTCTCTCTCTCTCCTCAGTCTTTATCTCCTATCCTCCTCTCTCTCTCTCTCCTCAGTCTTTATCTCCTTCTCTCTCCTCTCTCTCTCTCCCTCAGTCTTTATCTCCTATCCTCCTCTCTCTCTCTCTCCTCAGTCTTTATCTCTCCCCAGTCTTTATCTCTATCCTCCTCTCTCTCTCTCTCTCCAGTCTTTATCTCCTATCCTCCTCTCTCTCTCTCTCTCCTCAGTCTTTATCTCCTATCCTCCCCTCTCTCTCTCTCTCCCTCTCCTCCTCCCTCTCTCTCCTCAGTCTTTATCTCCTTCTCTCCTCCTCTCTCTCTCTCCTCTCTTTATCTCTCAGTCTTTCTCTCCTAGTCTTTATCTCCTCTCTCTCTCTCTCTCTCAGTCTTTATCTCCTATCCTCCTCTCTCTCTCTCTCCTCAGTCTTTATCTCCTTCTCTCCTCTCTCTCTCTCCTCAGTCTTTATCTCCTCCTCCTCCCCTCTCCTCATCTTTATCTCCTCTCCTCTCTCTCTCCTCAGTCTTTATCTCCTATCCTCCTCTCTCTCTCTCCTCAGTCTTTATCTCCTATCCTCCTCTCTCTCTCTCTCCTCAGTCTTTATCTCCTATCCTCCTCTCCTCTCTCTCTCTCCTCAGTCTTTATCTCCTATCCTCCTCTCTCTCTCTCTCCTCAGTCTTTATCTCCTATCCTCCTCTCTCTCTCTCCTCAGTCTTTATCTCCTATCCTCCTCTCTCTCTCTCCTCAGTCTTTATCTCCTATCCTCCTCTCTCTCTCTCTCCTCAGTCTTTATCTCCTATCCTCCTCTCTCTCTCTCTCCTCAGTCTTTATCTCCTATCCTCCTCTCTCTCTCTCTCCTCAGTCTTTATCTCCTTCTATCCTCCTCTCTCTCTCTCTCTCCTCAGTCTTTAGTCTTTATCTCCTTCTAGTCTTTATCTCCTCTCTCCTCTCTCTCTCTCTCTCAGTCTTTATCTCCTATCCTCCTCTCTCTCTCTCTCTCCTCAGTCTTTATCTCCTCAGTCTTTATCTCTCCTCTCTCTCTCTCTCTCCTCAGTCTTTATCTCCTTCTATCCTCCTCTCTCTCTCTCTCCTCAGTCTTTATCTCCTATCCTCCTCTCCCTCTCTCTCCTCAGTCTTTATCTCCTTCTATCCTCCTCTCTCTCTCTCTCCTCAGTCTATCTCCTATCATCCTCTCCCTCTCTCTCCTCAGTCTTTATCTCCTCCTCCTCTCTCTCTCTCCTCAGTCTTTATCTCCCTCTATCCTCCTCTCCCTCTCTCTCCTCAGTCTTTATCTCCTCCTCCTCTCTCTCTCTCCTCAGTCTTTATCTCCCTCTATCCTCCTCTCTCCCTCTCTCCTCAGTCTTTATCTCCTATCCTCCTCTCCCTCTCTCTCCTCAGTCTTTATCTCCTCCTCTCTCTCTCTCTCCTCAGTCTTTATCTCCTATCCTCCTCTCTCTCCTCAGTCTTTATCTCCTTCTATCCTCCTCTCTCTCCTCAGTCTTTATCTCCTTCTCTCCTCCTCTCTCTCCTCAGTCTTTATCTCCTCCTCTCTCTCTCTCTCCTCAGTCTTTATCTCCTATCCTCCTCTCTCTCTCCTCAGTCTTTATCTCCTTCTCTCCTCCTCTCTCTCCTCAGTCTTTATCTCCTATCCTCCTCTCTCTCTCTCCTCCAGTCAGTCTTTCTATCTCCTTCTCTCCTCTTTATCTCTCCTCTCTCTCCTCTCTTTATCTCCTATCCTCTTTATCTCTCCTCCTCTCCTCTCTCTCCTCAGTCTTTATCTCCTATCCTCCTCTCCCTCTCTCTTTATCTCCTCAGTCTTTATCTCCTTCTATCCTCCTCTCTCTCTCTCTCCTCAGTCTTTATCTCCTATCCTCCTCTCTCTCTCTCTCCTCTTTATCTTTATCTCCTATCCTCCTCTCCTCCTCTCTCTCTCTCCTCAGTCTTTATCTCCTTCTATCCTCCTCTCCCTCTCTCTCCTCAGTCTTTATCTCCTCTCCTCCTCTCCCTCTCTCTCCTCAGTCTTTATCTCCTCTCCTCCTCTCTCTCTCTCTCCTCAGTCTTTATCTCCTCCTCCTCTCTCTCTCTCCTCAGTCTTTATCTCCTTCTCTCCTCCTCTCTCTCCTCAGTCTTTATCTCCTTCTCTCCTCCTCTCTCTCCTCAGTCTTTATCTCCTTCTCTCCTCCTCTCTCTCCTCAGTCTTTATCTCCTCCTCTCTCTCCTCAGTCTTTATCTCCTTCTCTCCTCTCTCTCTCTCCTCAGTCTTTATCTCCTTCTCTCCTCTCTCTCTCTCCTCAGTCTTTATCTCCTTCTCTCCTCTCTCTCTCTCCTCAGTCTTTATCTCCTCCTCTCCCTCTCTCTCCTCAGTCTTTATCTCCTTCTCTCCTCCTCTCTGTCAGTCCAGAATCATCTTTAGCTGTTGTTCATCTTAATAATTCAAAATCATGTTTTTTTCTTCTAAACATCCCCTCAAAAAACAAATCAAACAATAAGAACCTGCGCCGTAGCCAACAATGAGAGTTCATGGTCGTCATCGTAACAAAATATACAATTGTGTCAACTTACAGTGTGAATTTAATTAAACCGCTGGATGTTTTGGCACAAAGGTTTCGCAGAAGAAAAACAAACGAAAAAAACTTGAGTGGAAAAAAAGTGAGAAGAAATTTTATAATGAATTTTTCTGCCCTGGTGCAGTTCAAACTACTACAGCTGCTTCCCAAGAAGAAACACAACCAGAGTTCGGCCGGTTTATTGTTTCAAATAATGTTCAGACATGTTTAGACAGATGTCCTAAATTCCATCCCAAATGGCACCCTATTCCCTATGTAGTGCACTGACGTGCCATAGGGCTCTGGTCAAAAGTAGTCCACAATAAAGGATATAGGATGCCATTTTCGATTGGTCCTTGGTCTGTGATGCTGATACTCAGAGGTGTTTTAACGTGAATAGTGTCATAGTTGAGAAAAGGAAAGGGCCGTCTTAGTAATGGGCTCTCACACTGTAAACTGTTGGTTTGATCTGGTCTCAAACAGGGTTGACTCATGTCCTAGTGGTCTCTCTCTCTCTCTCTCTCTCTGTGTGTGTCTCTCTGTGTCTCTCTCTCTCTGTGTGTGTCTCTCTGTGTCTCTCTCTCTCTGTGTCTCTCTCTCTCTCTGTGTCTCTCTCTCTCTCTCTGTCTCTCTCTGTGTCTCTGTCTCTCTCTCTCTCTCTCTGTCTCTCTCTCTCTGTCTCTCTCTCTCTCTCTGTCTCTCTCTCTCTGTGTCTCTCTCTCTGTGTCTCTCTCTCTCTCTCTGTCTCTCTCTCTGTCTCTCTCTCTCTGTCTCTCTGTCTCTCTCTCTCTCTCTGTCTCTCTCTCTCTCTCTCTCTCTCTGTCTCTCTCTCTCTCTGTCTCTCTCTCTCACTCTCTCTCTCTGTGTCTCTCTCTCTCTCTGTGTGTCTCTCTCTCTCTGTCTCTCTCTCTCTGTGTCTCTGTGTCTCTCTCTCTGTGTCTCTCTGTGTCTCTCTCTCTGTCGCTCTCTCTCTCTGGTTTAACCAGCTGTAACAGTTCAGAAGTTATTGTGTGATGTTTATGTTCTTTCTGGACTTCACTAAGGGTTTTTTCAGTTGTTCGGGGACACAACTAAATGTATTGAGTCAAGCCGAAGTCTACGCCCCTTCGTCAATGATTCTGCAGTTTATTTTTTTAACCTTTATTTAACCAGGCAAGTCAGTTAAGAACACATTCTTATTTTCAATGACGGCCTAGGAACAGTAGGTTAACTGCCTGTTCAGGGGCAGAACGACAGATTTGTACCTTGTCAGCTCGGGGATTTGAACTTGCAACCTTCCGGTTACTAGTCCAACGCTCTAACCACCAGGCCGCCCCAAAAGTAGTGATTCTTCAGTAGGGATTCTTCATTAGTGATTCTTCAGTAGGGATTATACACTCTTCATTAGTGATTCTTCAGTAGGAATTATACACTCTTCAATAGGGATTATACACTCTTCATTAGTGATTCTTAAATAGGGATTATACACTCTTCAGTAGGGATTATTCAGTAGGGATTATACACTCTTCAATAGGGATTATACACTCTTCATTAGTGATTCTTAAATAGGGATTATACACTCTTCAGTAGGGATTATTCAGTAGGGATTATACACTCTTCAGTAGGGATTATTCAGTAGGGATTATACACTCCTCAGTAGGGATTATTCAATATGGATTATACACTCTTCAACAGGGATTACACACTCTTCAGTAGGGATTCTTCAGTAGGGATTCTTCACTCTTCAGCAGGGATTATACACTCTTCAGTAGGGATTCTTCAGTAGGGATTCTTCACTCTTCAGCAGGGATTATACACTCTTCAGTAGGGATTATACACTCTTCAGCAGGGATTATACACTCTTCAGTAGGGATTCTTCAGTAGGGATTCTTCACTCTTCAGTAGGGATTATTCAGTAGGGATTATACACTCTTCAGCAGGGATTATTCAGTAATGATTCTTCAGTAAAGTCTTTGTTGTCATTCAATGAAAGACAAGTGGTTTTCATGCACATGGTGGACTGAGTCTGCCCAGACACCTACACTATTTCCACTGGCTCATTAATCCCCAGTCTACCTGACAGCCTGATTGACAACCTGCCAGAAGTCAGGACACAAAACGCACACCAATATGTACACAGACATAGAAATAGACAACTTGAAATGTATGGAGGGACAGTAGAAAGCAGCCAAACACACACACACACACACACACACACACACACACACACACACACACCCTCCTGTGCAGACTTGTCTGAACCCTCCAACACACTTGACATTCAGAGAGACTGTTCCTTTGATCCAGCCTGCGCTTCTTCAGACTGGCTGTGGTGTAACACTGTCTCATTAGGGCCCTGGATAACACACCACACACACACACACACACACACACACCGAGACACACACACACACACCCAGAGACACACACACACACACCCAGAGACACACACACACACACACACACCGAGACACACACACACCGAGACACACACACACACACACACACACACACCGAGACACACACACACACATACACATACACACACATACACACACATACACACACATACACACACACACCGAGACACACACACACCAGAAACACACACACACACCGAGACACACACACACACCAAGACACACACACAAACCGAGACACACACACACACACACACAGAGAGACACACACACACACACACGAGACACACACACACACACACACACACACACATAGACACCGAGACACATAGACACCGAGACACACACACACACCGAGACACACACACGAGACACACACACACACACTGAGACACACACACACCAGACACACACACACACACGAGACACACACACACGAGACACACACACAGCGACACACACACACTGAGACACAGAGACATTTTAATCCTGGATATTTTAGGAAGGAGTTATATCTCTCTAGTTAGTTCCGGTTCCGGTCCGTCTCCAACACACAGCAGCCGTCTCCAACATGGTCCATCCATCCTGCCTCTCAACACACAGCAGCCGTCTCCAACATGGTCCATCCATCCTGCCTCTCAACACACAGCAGCCGTCTCCAACATGGTCCATCCATCCTGCCTCTCAACACACAGCAGCCGTCTCAACATGGTCCATCCATCCTGCCTCTCAACACACAGCAGCCGTCTCCAACATGGTCCATCCATCCTGCCTCTCAACACACAGCAGCCGTCTCCAACATGGTCCATCCATCCTGCCTCTCAACACACAGCAGCCGTCTCCAACATGGTCCATCCATCCTGCCTCTCAACACACAGCAGCCGTCTCCAACATGGTCCATCCATCCTGCCTCTCAACACACAGCAGCCGTCTCCAACATGGTCCATCCATCCTGCATCAGGCAGCTACAGACAACGTCCCTACAGTCACTTCTGCTAATCAATGACCACTTCCCAAAATGACTCTGTGTTGCTCTTCCCAAAATGACTCTGTGTTGCTCTTCCCAAAATGACTCTGTGTTGCTGTTCCCAAAATGACTCTGTGTTGCTCTTCACAAAATGACTCTGTGTTGCTCTTCCCAAAATGACTCTGTGTTGCTCTTCCCAAAATGACTCTGTGTTGCTCTTCCCAAAATGACTCTGTGTTGCTCTTCCCAAAATGACTCTGTGTTGCTCTTCCCAAAATGACTCTTCCCAAAATGACTCTGTGTTGCTCTTCCCAAAATGACTCTGTGTTGCTCTTCCCAAAATGACTCTGTGTTGCTGTTCCCAAAATGACTCTGTGTTGCTCTTCCAAAATGACTCTGTGTTGCTGTTCCCAAAATGACTCTGTCTCTTCAAAATGACTCTGTGTTGCTCTTCCCAAAATGACTCTGTGTTGCTCTTCCCAAAATGACTCTGTGTTGCTCTTCCCAAAATGACTCTGTGTTGCTCTTCCCAAAATGACTCTGTGTTGCTCTTCCCAAAATGACTCTGTGTTGCTCTTCCCAAAATGACTCTTCCCAAAATGTCTGTTGCTCTTCCCAAAATGACTCTGTGTTGCTCTTCCCAAAATGACTCTGTGTTGCTCTTCCCAAAATGACTCTGTGTTGCTCTTCCCAAAATGACTCTGTGTTGCTCTTCCCAAAATAACTGTCCCTTTACTAACAGGATGTTATCTGAGACCTTCCTGTCCAACTCTCTGTGGTCTGCAGCATGTAGAGTATCTACACTGAATAACATACAGCGTGACGTGTTGCTGCCATGTTTCACCAGCTGAAATAAAAGATCCCAGCAGTGTTCCATGTGCACAAAAACCTAATTTCTCTCAAATGTTGTGCACAAATATGCAGTGGTGGAAAAAGGACCCAATTGTCATACTTGAGTAAAAGTAAAGATTCCTTCATAGAACATGACTCAAGTAAAAGTGAAAGTCACCCAGTAAAATCCTACTTGAGTAAAAGTGAAAGTCACCCAGTAAAATTCTACTTGAGTGAAAGTCACCCAGTAAAATGCTACTTGAGTAAAAGTGAAAGTCACCCAGTAAAATACTACTTGAGTAAAAGTGAAAGTCACCCAGTAAAATTCTACTTGAGTAAAAGTGAGTCACCCAGTAAAAAACTACTTGAGTAAAAGTGAAATATACCCAGTGAAATCCTAGAGTAAAAGTGAAAGTCACCCAGTAAAAACCTACTTGAGTAAAAGTGAAATATACCCAGTAAAATCCTACTTGAGTAAAAGTGAAATATACCCAGTAAAATCCTACTTGAGTAAAAGTGAAATATACCCAGTAAAATTATACTTGAGTAACAGTCTAAAAGTACATGGTTTTAAATATACTTAAGTATCAAAAGTAAAAACATAAATCATTTAAAATTCCTTAAATTAACGTTAAGCAAACCAGACGGCACAATTGTCTTTTTTTAAAAATGTACAGATACCCAGGTGCACACTCCAACACTCAGACATCATTTACAAATGTCCCTCTCTAACTGTCTCTCTCTCTGGGTCTAACTGTCCCTCTCTCTGGGTCTAACAGTCCCTCTCTCTGGGTCTAACAGTCCCTCTCTCTGGGTCTAACAGTCTCTATCTACATATACAGTGGGGAGAACAAGTATTTGATACACTGCCGATTTTGCAGGTTTTCCTACTTACAAAGCATGTAGAGGTCTGTAATTTCTATCATAGGTACACTTCAACTGTGAGAGACGGAATCTAAAACAAAAATCCAGAAAATCACATGATTATACGATTTTTAAGTAATTAATTTGCATTTTATTGCATGACATAAGTATTTGATACATCAGAAAAGCAGAACTTAATATTTGGTACAGAAACCTTTGTTTGCAATTACAGAGATCATACATTTCCTGTAGTTCTTGACCAGGTTTGCACACACTGCAGCAGGGATTTTGGCCCACTCCTCCATACAGACCTTCTCCAGATCCTTCAGGTTTCGGGGCTGTCGCTGGGCAATACGGAATTTCAGCTCCCTCCAAAGATGTTCTATTGGGTTCAGGTCTGGAGACTGGCTAGGCCACTCCAGGACCTTGAGATGCTTCTTACGGAGCCTTTCCTTAGTTGCCCTGGCTGTGTGTTTGGTCGTTGTCATGCTGGAAGACCCAGCCACCACCCATCTTCAATGCTCTTACTGAGGGAAGGAGGTTGTTGGCCAAGATCTCACGATACATGGCCCCATCCATCCTTCCCTCAATACGGTGAGTCATCCTGTCCCCTTTGCAGAAAAGCATCCCCAAAGAATGATGTTTCCACCTCCATGCTTCGCGGTTGGGATGGTGTTCTTGGGGTTGTACTCATCCTTATTCTTCGTCCAAACACGGCGAGTGGAGTTTAGACCAAAAAGCTCTATTTCTGTCTCATCAGACCACATGACCTGCTCCCATTCCTCCTCTGGATCATCCAGATGGTCATTGGCAAACTTCAGACGGGCCTGGACATGTGCTGGCTTGAGCAGGGGGACCTTACGTGCGCTGCAGGATTTTAATCCATGACAGCGTAGTGTGTTACTAATGGTTTTCTTTGAGACTGTGGTCCCAGCTCTCTTCAGGTCATTGACCAGGTCCTACCGTGTAGTTCTGGGCTGATCCCTCACCTTCCTCATGACCATTGATGCCCCACGAGGTGAGATCTTGCATGGAGCCCCAGACCGAGGGTGATTGACCGTCATCTTGAACTTCTTCCATTTTCTAATAATTGCGCCAACAGTTGTTGCCTTCTCACCAAGCTGCTTGCCTATTGTCCTGTAGCCCATCCCAGCCTTGTGCAGGTCTACAATTTTATCCCTGATGTCCTTACACAGCTCTCTGGTCTTGGCCATTGTGGAGAGGTTGGAGTCTGTTTGATTGAGTGTGTGGACAGGTGTCTTTTATACAGGTAACGATCTCCCTCTTTCCCTCTTTCCCTCTCTCTCTCTCTCCCTCTCCTCTCATCTCCTCTCCTCTCCTCTCCTCTCCTCTATCCCTCTTCTCTCATCTCCCTCCTCTTCCCTACCAACCCTCTGCCAGCTCTCTGCTCTGGTTTCATCCACATGTAGTAGAATACACCAGAGACAGGAGAAGACAGAAAGAGCATCCTGGCTGAGCCATCCTGAGGATGGGATATTTAAAGGGATGTGTGTGTGTGGGGGGGGCAAGGAAAGAAGGAGGGGAAAGGGAAAGAAGGAGGGGGAAAGGAAAGAAGGAGGGGGCAAGGGAAAGAAGGAGGGGGAAAGGGAAAGAAGGAGGGGAAAGGGAAAGAAGGAGGGGAAAGGGAAAGAAGGAGGGGGAAAGGAAAGAAGGAGGGGAAAGGGAAAGAAGGAGGGGGCAAGGGAAAGGGAGGGGGCAAGGGAAAGAAGGAGGGGGCAGGGGAAAGGAGGGAGGAAAAAGGGAGGAAGGGAAAGAAGGAGGGGAAAGGGAAAGAAGGAGGGGGAAAGGGAAAGAAGGAGGGGGAAAGGAAGAAGGAGGGGGAAGGAGGAGATCTCCTCCTCTCCCCATCTCCCCCATCTCCCTCCTCTCCCCCATCTCCCCATCTCCCCATCTCCCTCCTCTCCCCATCTCCCCCTCTCCCCCATCTCCCTCCTCTCCCCCATCTCCCCCCATCTCCCCATCCTATCCCCTACTCTCCCCCATCTCCCCATCCTATCCCTACTCTCCCCCATCTCCCCATCTCCCCATCTCCCTCCTCTCCCCCATCTCCCCATCCTCTCCCCTACTCTCCCCCATCTCCCCATCCTCTCCCCTACTCTCCCCATCTCCCCATCCTATCCCCCTACTCTCCTCCTCTCCCCCATCTCCCTCCTCTCCCCATCTCTCTCCCCCTACTCTCCCCCATCTCCCCATCCTCTCCCCTACTCTCCCCCATCTCCCCATCCTATCCCCTACTCTCCTCCTCTCCCCCATCTCCCCATCCTATCCCCTACTCTCCTCCTCTCTTCCTCATCTCCCCATCCTATCCCCTACTCTCCTCCTCTCTTCCTCTCCCCATCCTATCCCCTACTCTCCTCCTATCCCCTACTCTCCCTCCTCTCCCCACCCTATCCCCTACTCTCCTCCTCTCCCTCATCTCCCCATCCTATCCCCTACTCTCCTCCTCTCTTCCTCTCCCTCATCTCCCCATCCTATCCCCTACTCCTCTCTTCCTATCCCCTACTCTCCTCCTATCCCCTACTCTCCCTCCTCTCCCCACCCTATCCCCTACTCTCCTCCTCTCCCTCATCTCCCCATCCTATCCCCTACTCTCCTCCTCTCTTCCTCTCCCTCATCTCCCCATCCTATCCCCTACTCTCCTCCTCTCTTCCTCTCCCCATCCTATCCCCTACTCTCCTCCTCTCCCTCCTCTCCCCACCCTATCCCCTACTCTCCTCCTCTCTTCCTCTCCCTCATCTCCCCATCCTATCCCCTACTCTCCTCCTCTCTTCCTCTCCCCATCCTATCCCCTACTCTCCTCCTCTCCCCACCCTATCCCCTACTCTCCTCCTCTCTTCCTCTCCCTCATCTCCCCATCCTATCCCCTACTCTCCTCCTCTCCCTCATCTCCCCATCCTATCCCTACTCTCCTCCTCTCCCTCATCTCCCCATCCTATCCCCTACTCTCCTCCTCTCCCTCCTCTCCCCATCCTATCCCCTACTCTCCTCCTCTCCCTCATCTCCCCATCCTATCCCCTACTCTCCTCCTCTCTTCCTCTCCCTCATCTCCCCATCCTATCCCCTACTCTCCTCCTCTCTTCCTCTCCCCATCCTATCCCCTACTCTCCTCCTCTCCCTCCTCTCCCCATCCTATCCCCTACTCTCCTCCTCTCCCTCCTCTCCCCACCCTATCCCCTACTCTCCTCCTCTCTTCCTCTCCCTCATCTCCCCATCCTATCCCCTACTCTCCTCCTCTCCCCATCCTATCCCCTACTCTCCTCCTCTCCCTCATCTCCCCATCCTATCCCCCTACTCTCCTCCTCTCCCTCATCTCCCCATCCTATCCCTTACTCTCCTCCTCTCCCTCCTCTCCCCATCCTATCCCCTACTCTCCTCCTCTCCCTCATCTCCCCATCCTATCCCCTACTCTCCTCCTCTCTTCCTCTCCCTCCTCTCCCCATCCTATCCCCTACTCTCCTCCTCTCACTCATCTCCCCATCCTATCCCCTACTCTCCTCCTCTCCCCTCATCTCCCCATCCTATCCCCTACTCTCCTCCTCTCCCCTCCTCTCCCTCATCTCCCCATCCTATCCCCTACTCTCCTCCTCTCCCCTCCTCTCCCTCATCTCCCCATCCTATCCCTACTCTCCTCCTCTCTTCCTCTCCCCATCCTATCCCCTACTCTCCTCCTCTCCCTCCTCTCCCCACCCTATCCCCTACTCTCCTCCTCTCTTCCTCTTCCTCATCTCCCCATCCTATCCCCTACTCTCCTCCTCTCCCTCATCTCCCCATCCTATCCCCTACTCTCCTCCTCTCCCTCATCTCCCCATCCTATCCCCTACTCCCCTCCTCTCCCCATCCTATCCCCTACTCTCCTCCTCTCCCTCATCTCCCCATCCTATCCCCTACTCTCCTCCTCTCTTCCTCTCCCCATCCTATCCCTACTCTCCTCCTCTCCCTCATCTCCCCATCCTATCCCCTACTCTCCTCCTCTCCCTCATCTCCCCATCCTATCCCCCTACTCCTCTCTCTCCTCATCTCCCCATCCTATCCCCTCTCCTCCTCTCATCTCCCCATCCTATCCCCTACTCTCCTCCTCTCCTCTCATATCCCCATCCTATCCCCTACTCTCCTCCTCTCCCCTCCTCTCCCTCATCTCCCCATCCTATCCCCTACTCTCCTCCTCTCCCCTCCTCTCCCTCATCTCCCCATCCTATCCCCTACTCTCCTCCTCTCCCCTCATCTCCCCATCCTATCCCCTACTCCCCTCCTCTCCCTCATCTCCCCATCCTATCCCCTACTCTCCTCCTCTCCCCTCCTCTCCCCATCCTATCCCCTACTCTCCTCCTCTCCCCTCCTCTCCCTCCTCTCCCTCATCTCCCCATCCTATCCCCTACTCTCCTCCTCTCCCCTCCTTTCCCTCCTCTCCCTCATCAGTCCTGACTGGGAAAGGGTAGAGCAGGGAGGAGGTAAGGAGGGGTGAGGAGGGAGGGAATAAGGGGGGAAAGGGTAGAGGAGGGAGGATGTAAGGAGGGGTGAGGAGGGAGGGGATAAGGAGGGAAAGGGTAGAGGAGGGAGGAGGTAAGGAGGGGTGAGGAGGGAGGGGATAAGGAGGGAAAGGGTAGAGGAGGTAAGGAGGGGTGAGGAGGGAGGGGATAGGGAGGGAAAGGGTAGAGGAGGGAGGAGGTGATGGATAGAGAAAGCAGACCCTGCTCAGCGATGCAAATGAGGGTTGGCCTGACTGGCACATGAATGGGTGAGTCCTGACAGGTAGGTGGCACGCTGCCAGGCTTTGTGTCTGCTGCACCCGCCACACACAGGAGGAGAGGACAAGGAGACAAAGGAGGCAGCAGAAGAGGAGGAGGCGGAGGAGATGGAGAAGAGGAGGAGGAGGAGGAGATGGAGAAAGATGAACATCTGATTTATTAGAAACTTCCAGAAACTTCCTCCTATCACACAGAGACAAAAGCAAAAATGAAGTCTAGTTTCTCTCTCTCTCCATCTTTCTATCTGTG
>NW_027039521.1:0-71490 GCF_034236695.1 Oncorhynchus nerka
AGCCGTCCTCAGGAAGGAGCTTATCAAGGCATCAAGCTCATTGATGAACTCTCGAGGGAACCTGGAGGGCGATAAATGATAAGGATGTTAAGCTTGAAAGGGCTGGTAACTGTGACAGCATGGAATTCAAAGGAGGCGATAGACAGATGGGTAAGGGGAGAAAGAGAGAATGACCACTTGGGAGAGATAAGGATCCCGGTGCCACCACCCCGCTGACCAGAAGCTCTCGGGGTGTGCGAGCACGTGGGCGGACGAAGAGAGAGCAGTAGGAGTAGCGGTGTTGTCTGTGGTGATCCATGTTTCCGTCAGTGCCAAGAAGTCGAGGACTGGAGGGAGGCATAGGCTGAGATGAACTCTGCCTTGTTGGCCGCAGATCGGCAGTTCCAGAGGCTACCGGAGACCTGGAACTCCACGTGGGTCGTGCGCTGGGACCACCAGATTAGGGTGGCCGCGGCCATGCGGTGTGGAGCGTTTGTATGGTCTGTGCAGAGAGGAGAGAACAGGGATAGACAGACACATAGTTGACAGGCTAGAGAAGAGGCTACGCTAATGCAGAGGAGATTGGAATGACAAGTGGACTACACGTCTCGAATGTTCCGAAAGTTAAGCTTACGTAGCAAGAATCTAATTGACTAAAATGATTAAAATGATACAGTACTGCTGAGGTAGGCTAGCTGCGTTGTTGACACTACCCTAATCAAGTCGTTCCGTTGAGTGTGAAGTTTCTACAATGCTGCTATTCGGGGGCTAGCTGGCTAGCTAGCAGTGTTGGTTACGTTACGTTGCGTTAGGAGAACGACAATAGCTGGCTAGCTAACCTAGAAAATCGCTCTAGACTACTCAATTATCTTTGAAACAAAGACGGCTATGTAGCTAGCTATGTAGCTAGCTACGATCAAACAAATCACACCGTTGGGACTGTAATGAAATGATATGAAAATGTGATACTACCTGTGGAGCGAGCGCGGAATGCGACCGGAATGCGAAAGTTCTATTCAGTAGACGTTGGCTGACTGTTGGCTAGCTAGGAGTGTCTCCTACGTTAAGGACGACAAAATAGCTGGCTAGCTAACCTCGGTAAATTAAGATAATCACTCTAAGACTACACACTCTAAACTACACAATTATCTTGGATACGAAGACAGCAAAGACAACTATGTAGCTAGCTAATACTACACTAATCAAGTCGTTCAGTTGAGTGTGATAGTTACTACAGTGCTACGGTAGCCGGTGAACGTATGCTAGCTGGCTAGCTGCTAGGCAGATAGGAGGATGACGAAATACGATAATAACGCAATTATCACTCTAAGACTCCACACTCTAAACTACACAATTATCTTGGATACGAAGACAGCAAAGACAACTATGTAGCTAGCTAATACTACACTAATCAAGTCGTTCAGTTGAGTGTGATAGTTACTACAGTGCTACGGTAGACGGTGAACGTGTTGGGCAGATAGGAGGACGACGAAATACGATAATTACGCAATTATCTTTGATACAACGACGGCTATGTAGCTAGCTAAGAAGAAATTGCTAAGATTAGACAAATCAGACCGTTGTACTATAATGAAATGTAATGAAATGTAATGAAAAAGTTATACAACCTGCAGACCGAAGGAGACCGAAGCGCGGATGCGACCGGCTCGCTCCAACCCGGAAGCAGAAGGTTATTTATTAAGGTTATCTTATTTTAAGTGTTTTTAAAATCCCCTGTGGGGAACATGAAGGGTGGAAAAATGATTGGAACCATTTTCCTGTTTGACCGCTAGTTTTTAATGGGTATTATGGCTCTTTCTGTGGTACTCACTTTGGGATATTAAGTGAGGTAGACTTGTGGGCATTCCTAATATTTTCCACGACTTCCTCTTTTTGTATTGTAGTTTCAGTAGCGTAGTGGTTATCACGTTCGCCTCACACGCGAAAGGTCATATTCAATATTTCCCAATGCCCAGAGGCTAGCATTTGGTTTGAAACAGTTGTGGTTTATCTAAACCTTGCTGTCTACCTCTCCGACCTGTGGATCAATGTTGCCGTTTTTTTGGGGACCTCCACCGTGCGATCTGTATGAATGTGAACAGACCGACAGCTTCTCTGAGCCAGGCAAATGCATTTATCAGGGTCATTGTAATGGATATATCCAAAGAAATGGCAATATAATCCAAGGTAAAACAAACAAAAATGTAGATCGTTTTCTGTCATTTCAGCTGCTTGATGTGATTGTGTGATAGATTTAGTTGGCTGGCTAGCAAGGGAAAAGTAGCTAGCCTGCATAGGTACAGTGCATTCGGAAAGTTTTCAGGCCCCTTACTTTTTTCCACATTTTGTTATGTTACAGACTTATACTAAAATGGATTAAATAAAATAAAATCTATCTACACACAATACCCCATAATGACAAAGAGATAACATATAGCTTTTATTAACAAAACAAATATTTTAAAAATACCTCATAATTCCCGGCTTCTCAAGCATTATTGCTTAATTAATGGACTAAGTAATTTCTGATTTTCAATAGGTTCTGAGAGCGATAAATGCCCCACCCAGCCAAAGTCAGCCACACCCTTAGTATTCCACTCATCAGGTTTCTGTAGTGTAGTGGTTATCACGTTCGCCTAACACGCGAAAGGTCCCCGGTTCGAGACGGGCGGAAAACACTTTTTAACAAATTGGACAGTCAGCCTAATCACTTAGGGCTCGGTCCCATTTTCGGAATTCATGCTTTTCCTTCGCACTTCTCAGTATTTGGTATTCAGACTTACCTTTTTTGTCGCGTAACGCACTCTGCATGTGTGGCTAGCTTGGGCGCTCTGAATACATTCCTGCTACGTGTGGTCTGAGGTCCATAATGATTGAAGTAGTTTATCATGCCAAGGTAAGCCGACAAGAAACACAGCCCTTATTTTAAGTGTTTTTAAAATCCCCTGTGGGGAACATGAAGGGTGGAAAAATGATTGGAACCATTTTCCTGTTTGACCGCTTGTTTTTAATGGGTATTATGGCTCTTTCTGTGGTACTCACTTTGGGATATTATGTGAGGTAGACTTGTGGGCATTCCTAATATTTTCCACGACTTCCTCTTTTTGTATTGTAGTTTCAGTAGTGTAGTGGTTATCACGTTCGCCTCACACGCGAAAGGTCATATTCAATATTTCCCAATGCCCAGAGGCTAGCATTTGGTTTGAAACAGTTGTGGTTTATCTAAACCTTGCTGTCTACCTCTCCGACTAGTGGATCAATGTGGCCGTTTTTTTGGGGACCTCCACCGTGCGATCTGTATGAATGTGAACAGACCGACAGCTTATCTGAGCCAGGCAAATGCATTTATCAGGGTCATTGTAATGGATATATCCAAAGAAATGGCAATATAATCCAAGGTAAAACAAACAAAAATGTAGATCGTTTTCTGTCATTTCAGCTGCTTGATGTGATTGTGTGATAGATTTAGTTGGCTGGCTAGCAAAGGAAAAGAAGCTAGCCTGCATAGGTACAGTGCATTCGGAAAGTTTTCAGGCCCCTTACTTTTTTCCACATTTTGTTACGTTACAGACTTATACTAAAATGGATGAAATAAAATAAAATCTATCTACACACAATACCCCATAATGACAAAGCGATAACATATAGTTTTTATTAATAAAACAAATATTCTAAAAATTCCTCATAATTCCCGGCTTCTCAAGCCTTATTGCTTAATTAATGGACTAAGTAATTTCTGATTTTCAATAGGTTCAGAGATTGATAAATGCCCCACCCAGCCAAAGTCAGCCACACCCTTAGTATTCAACTCATCAGCTTTCTGTAGTGTAGTGGTTATCACGTTCGACTCACACGCAAAAGGTCCCCGGTTCGAAAGCTGGCGGAAACACTTTTTAACAAATTGGACAGTAAGCCTATTCACTTAGGGCTCGGCCCCAATTTCGGAATTCATGCTTTTCCTTCGCACTTCTCAGTATTTGGTATTCAGACTTAACTTTTTTAGTCGCGTAACGCACTCTGCATGTGTGGCTAGCTTGGGCGCTCTGAATACATTCCTGCTACGTGTGGTCTGAGGTCCATAATGATTCAAATAGTTTACCACTCCAGGGTAAGCCGACAAGAAACACAGCCCTTATTTTAAGTGTTTTTAAAATCCCCTGTGGGGAACATGAAGGGTGGAAAAATTATTGGAATAATTTTCCTGTATGACCTCTAGTTTTTAATGGGTATTATGGCTCTTTCTGTGGTACTCAATTTGGGATATTATGTGAGGTAGACTTGTGGGCATTCCTAATATTTTCCACGACTTCCTCTTTTTGTATTGTAGTTTCAGTAGTGTAGTGGCTATCACGTTCGACTCAATAAAATAAAATTTATCTACACACAATACCCCATAATGACAAAGCGATAACATATAGTTTTTATTAATAAAACAAATATTCTAAAAATACCTCATAATTCCCGGCTTCTCAAGCCTTATTGCTTAATTAATGGACTAAGTCATTTCTGATTTTCAATAGGTTCTGAGATCGATAAATGCCCCACCCAGCCAAAGTCAGCCACACCCTCAGTATTCCACTCATCAGGTTTCTGTAGTGTAGTGGTTATCACGTTCGCCTAACACGCGAAAAGTCCCCGGTTCGAGACCGGGCGGAAACACTTTTAACAAATTGGACAGTCAGCCTAATCACTTAGGGCTCGGTCCCATTTTCGGAATTCATGCTTTTCATTCGCACTTCTCAGTATTTGGTATTCAGACTTACCTTTTTTGTCGCGTAACGCACTCTGCATGTGTGGCTAGCTTGGGCGCTCTGAATATATTCCTGCTACGTGTGGTCTGAGGTCCCTAATGATTCAAATAGTTTACCACTCCAGGGTAAGCCGACAAGAAACACAGCCCTTATTTTAAGTGTTTTTAAAATCCCCTGTGGGAACATGAAGGGTGGAAAAATGATTGGAACCATTTTCCTGTTTGACCGCTAGTTTTTAATGGGTATTATGGCTCTTTCTGTGGTACTCACTTTGGGATATTATGTGAGGTAGACTTGTGGGCATTCCTAATATTTTCCACGACTTCCTCTTTTTCTATTGTAGTTTCAGTAGTGTAGTGGTTATCACGTTCGCCTCACACGCGAAAGGTCATATTCAATATTTCCCAATGCCCAGAGGCTAGCATTTGGTTTGAAACAGTTGTGGTTTATCTAAACCTTGCTGTCTACCTCTCCGACCTGTGGATCAATGTTGCCGTTTTTTGGGGACCTCCACCGTGCGATCTGTATGAATGTGAACAGACCGACAGCTTCTCTGAGCCAGGCAAATTCATTTATCAGTGTCATTGTAATGGATATATCCAAAGAAATGGCAAGATAATCCAAGGTAAAACAAACAAAAATGTAGATCGTTTTCTGTCATTTCAGCTGCTTGATGTGATTGTGTGATAGATTTAGTTGGCTGGCTAGCAAAGGAAAAGAAGCTAGCCTGCATAGGTACAGTGCATTCGGAAAGTTTTCAGGCCCCTTACTTTTTTCCACATTTTGTTACGTTACAGACTTATACTAAAATGGATGAAATAAAATAAAATATATCTACACACAATACCCCATAATGACAAAGCGATAACATATAGTTTTTATTAATAAAACAAATATTCTAAAAATTCCTCATAATTCCCGGCTTCTCAAGCCTTATTGCTTAATTAATGGACTAAGTAATTTCTGATTTTCAATAGGTTCAGAGATTGATAAATGCCCCACCCAGCCAAAGTCAGCCACACCCTTAGTATTCAACTCATCAGCTTTCTGTAGTGTAGTGGTTATCACGTTCGACTCACACGCGAAAGGTCCCCGGTTCGAAAGCGGGCGGAAACACTTTTTAACAAATTGGACAGTAAGCCTATTCACTTAGGGCTCGGTCCCAATTTCGGAATTCATGCTTTTCCTTCGCACTTCTCAGTATTTGTTATTCAGACTTACCTTTTTTGTCGCGTAACGCACTCTGCATGTGTGGCTAGCTTGGGCGCTCTGAATATATTCCTGCTACGTGTGGTCTGAGGTCCATAATGATTCAAATAGTTTACCACTCCAGGGTAAGCCGACAAGAAACACAGCCCTTATTTTAAGTGTTTTTAAAATCCCCTGTGGGGAACATGAAGGGTGGAAAAATTATTGGAATAATTTTCCTGTATGACCTCTAGTTTTTAATGGGTATTATGGCTCTTTCTGTGGTACTCAATTTGGGATATTATGTGAGGTAGACTTGTGGGCATTCCTAATATTTTCCACGACTTCCTCTTTTTGTATTGTAGTTTCAGTAGTGTAGTGGTTATCACGTTCGACTCAATAAAATAAAATTTATCTACACACAATACCCCATAATGACAAAGCGATAACATATAGTTTTTATTAATAAAACAAATATTCTAAAAATACCTCATAATTCCCGGCTTCTCAAGCCTTATTGCTTAATTAATGGACTAAGTCATTTCTGATTTTCAATAGGTTCTGAGATCGATAAATGCCCCACCCAGCCAAAGTCAGCCACACCCTTAGTATTCCACTCATCAGGTTTCTGTAGTGTAGTGGTTATCACGTTCGCCTAACACGCGAAAGGTCCCCGGTTCGAGACCGGGCGGAAACACTTTTTAACAAATTGGACAGTCAGCCTAATCACTTAGGGCTCGGTCCCATTTTCGGAATTCATGCTTTTCATTCGCACTTCTCAGTATTTGGTATTCAGACTTACCTTTTTTGTCGCGTAACGCACTCTGCATGTGTGGCTAGCTTGGGCGCTCTGAATATATTCCTGCTACGTGTGGTCTGAGGTCCCTAATGATTCAAATAGTTTACCACTCCAGGGTAAGCCGACAAGAAACACAGCCCTTATTTTAAGTGTTTTTAAAATCCCCTGTGGGGAACATGAAGGGTGGAAAAATGATTGGAACCATTTTCCTGTTTGACCGCTAGTTTTTAATGGGTATTATGGCTCTTTCTGTGGTACTCACTTTGGGATATTATGTGAGGTAGACTTGTGGGCATTCCTAATATTTTCCACGACTTCCTCTTTTTCTATTGTAGTTTCAGTAGTGTAGTGGTTATCACGTTCGCCTCACACGCGAAAGGTCATATTCAATATTTCCCAATGCCCATTTACATTTTACATTTGGTCATTTAAAGACGCTCTTATCCAGTTGCGACTTATCTAAACCTTGCTGTCATTCACCTTATGACCTCCAGTGGAACAGTAGTGCATCTAAATCTTTTGGGGAGGGGGTGAGAGGGATTACTTTATGAATGTAGGTATTCCTTAAAGAGGTGGGGTTTCAGGTGTCTCCGGAAGGTGGTGATTGATCCGCTGTCCTGGCGTAAAACAAACAAAATGGAGTTTGTTCCACCATTGGGGGCCAGAGCAGCGCTAACAGTTTTGACTGGGCTGAGCGGGAACTGTACTTCCTCAGTGGTAGGGAGGCGAAAGCAGGCCAGATTTGGATGAACGTTAGTGCCCTTATTTGGGTAAAATAGGGCCTGATCAGAGCCTGGAGGTGACACTGAGGGATAACATATAGTTTTTATTAATAAAGCACCATGGTCTTGTAAAAATAGCATAATGCGAGCTTCAACTTATTGCTTAATTAATGGACTAAGCGGATTTTCAATAGGGGTGAGTGATAAAGAACTTGCCAAGGTTGAACACCAGACGGGCTCATCAGGTTTCTGGATGAGTTTAGGGGTTTAATGGCACAGGCAGGAGCCCAGCCAACAGCGAGTTGCAGTAATTTAACGGGAATGACAAGTGCCTGGATTAGGACCTCGCCGCTTCCTGTGAAATTTCTCGGATGTTGTAGAGCATGAACCTACAGGAACGGGCCACATGTTGATGTTAGTTGAGAACGACAGGGTGTTGTCCAGGATCACGATTCAAGGTTCTTAGCGCTCTGGGAGGAGGACACAATGGAGTTTTTAAAATCCCCGTGATGGCGAGATCATGGAACGGGCAGTCCTTCCCGGGAGGAAGAGCAGCTCCGTCTTGCCGAGGTTCAGCTCTGATGGGTGGTGATCCGTCATCCACACGGATATGTCTGCCAGACATGCAAATGCGTTTGCCACCTGGTCATCAGAAGGGGAAAGAGAAGATTAATTGTGTGTCGTCTGCATAGCAATGATAGGAGAGACCATGTGAGGTTATGACAGAGCCAAGTGACTTGGTGTATAGCGAGAATAGGCTAGGGCCTAGAACAGAGCCCTGGGGGACACCAGTGGTGAGAGCACGTGGTGTGGAGCTTAGCATTCTCGCCACGCCACTGGTAGGAGCGACCTGTCAGGTAGGAAACAAATCCAGTAGCGTGGGCGCGCCGGAATGCCCAACTCGGAGAGGGTGGAGAGGAGGATCTGATGGTTCACAGTATCGAAGGCAGCCAGATAGGTCTAGAAGGATGAGCAGAGGAGAGAGAGTTAGCTTTAGCAGTGCGGAGCGCCTCCGTGATACAGAAAGAGCAGTCTCAGTTGAATGACTAGTCTTGAAACCTGACTGATTTGAATCAAGAAGGTCATTCTGAGAGAGATAGCAGGTCAGAGCTTCCAAGGACGGCACGTTCAAGAGTTTTGGAGAGAAAAGAAAGAAGGGATACTGGTCTGTAGTTTTGACATCGGAGGGATCGAGTGTAGGTTTTTTCAGAAGGGGTGCAACTTGGCTCGCTCTCTTGTCAAACGGAAGGGACGTTTGCCAGCGGTCAGGGATCAGTTGATGAGCAAAGACCTTGAGGAAAAAGGGAGGAGGTCTCCGGAAATGGTCTGGAGAAGCTCAGGGTCAAGCGGGCAGGTTGTATTCCGGCCGGCCGTCAAGACGTCCCCGAGATTTCATCTGGAGAGAGAGGGGAGAAAGAGGTCAGAGCACAGGGTAGGGCAGTTGAGCAGAAAGCGGTGTCGTTTGACTTAGCAAACGAGGATCGGATGTCGTCGACCTTTTTTTTTTCATTCTTTTCAAAATGGTTTACGAAGTCATCTGCAGAGAGGGAGGAGGGGGAGGGGGAGGAGGATTCAGGAGGGAGGAGAAGGTTGCAAAGGCTTCCTAGGGTTTCTGTGGCAGATCACTTGGAATTTAGTGTGGTAGACTTGTGGCTTTAGCAGCAGAGAGAGAAGAGGAAATTGTAGTTTCAGGAGGGAGTGAAAGGATGTCAGGTCCGCGAAAGGTCATTTTCCTCCATTTCCCGGCTGCCCAGAGCCCTAGTTCTTTGGTTTGCAAACAGTTGTGGTTTATCTAAGCGGGAGGGAGGACCTCTCCGGCCTGGAGGATATGGGGACATAGAGAGTCAAAGGATGCAGAAAGGGAACAGAGGAGGGTTGAGGAGGCCAGGAATAGGTTGGAGAAGGTTTGAGCAGAGGGAAGAGATGATAGGATGGAAGAGGAAGAGTAGCGGGGGAGATAAGCGCAAAGGAAAAAACTAGCGCGATACCATCGAAAGTTTTAGGGGCAGTGTGGGAAGTGTTGGATGAGAGCGAGAGGGAAAAGGATACAAGGTAGTGGTCGGAGACTTGGAAAGTTGAAACGAGGTTAGTGGAAGAACAGCATCTAGTAAAGATGAGGTCATAAGCGTATTTTTTGCCTTGTGAGTAGGGGGGAAGGTGAGAGGGTGAGGTCAAAAAGGAGGAGTGGAAAGAAGGAGGCAGAGAGGAATAGTCAAAGGTAGGCGTGGGGAGGTTAAAGTCGCCCAGAACTGTGAAAGGTGAGCCGTTCAGGAAAGGAGCTTATCAAGGCATCAAGCTCATTGATGAACTCTCCGAGGGAACCTGGAGGGCGATAAATGATAAGGATGTTAAGCTTGAAAGGTCTGGTAACTGTGACAGCATGGAATTAAAAGGAGGCGATAGACAGATGGGTAAGGGGAGAAAGAGAGAATGACCACTTGGGAGAGATGAGGATCGGTGCCACCACCCCGCTGACCAGAAGCTCTCGGGGTGTGCGAGAACACGTGGGCAGACGAAGAGAGAGCAGTAGGAGTAGCAGTGTTGTCTGTGGTGATCCATGTTTCCGTCAGTGCCAAGAAGTCGAGGGACTGGAGGGAGACATAGGCGGAGATGAACTCTGCCTTGTTTACGCAGATCGGCAGTTCCAGAGGCTACCGGAGACCTGGAACTCCACGTGGGTTGTGCGCTGGGACCACCAGATTAGGTTGGCCACGGCCACGCGGTGTGGAGCGTTTGTATGGTCTGTGCAGAGAGGAGAGAACAGGGATAGACAGACACATAGTTGACAGGCTACACAAGAGGCTACGCTAATGCAAAGGAGATTGGAATGACAAGTGGACTACAATCCGAGTGTTCAGAGAGTTAAGCTTACGTAGCAAGAATCTTATTGACTAAAATGATTAAAATGATACAGTACTGCTGAAGTAGGCTAGCTGGCAGAGGCTGCGTTGTTGACTAAGTAGGCTAGTTGGCATTGGCTGCGTTGTTTGACACTACACTAATCAAGTCGTTCCGTTGAGTGTAATAGTTTCTACTGTGCTGCTATTCGGGGCTAGCTGGCTAAGCTAGCAGTGTTGATTACGTTACGTTGCGTTAAAGAACGACAATAGCTTGCTAGCTAACCTAGGAAATCGCTCAGACTACACAATTATCTTTGATACAGGTTTCTGCTATGTAGCTAGCTATTTAGCTAATGATCAAACAAATCAAGCCGTTGTACTGTAATGAAATGAAATGAAAAATGTGATACTACCTTGGAGCTCGAAATCCCATTTTTGCAGAATTCTGCTTTTCATTAGACGTTGGCTAGCTATTTGGCTATAGCAGAGTCTCCTATGTTAAGGACGACATAAAACTACACACTCTAAACTACACAATTATCTTGGCGCTCTGAATACATTCAAAGACAACTATGTGGCTAGGTCCACTACACTATTCAAGTAGTTTCAGTTGAGGTAATAGTTGTGCTGCTAATACAGACGGTGGACTAGCTAGGTGGTTTTTAAAGCTGATTGAACCATTTTCAGGGCAGTTAGACTGCTAGTTTTTAATGGGTATCTATGGCTCTTTCTGTGTAGCTAGCTAAGACTTGGGATATTATTGAGGTAGACGTTGTGGGCATAATAAATTTAATGAAATGTATACTTTTTCTATTGTAGTTTCAGTAGTGTAGTGGTTATCACGTTCGCTCCAACGCGGAAGGTCATATTCAATATTTCCCAATGCCCAGAGGCTAGCATTTGGTTTGAAACAGTTGTGGTTTATCTAAACCTTGCTGTCTACCTCTCCGACCTGTGGATCAATGTTGCCGTTTTTTGGGGACCTCCACCGTGCGATCTGTATGAATGTGAACAGACCGACAGCTTCTCTGAGCCAGGCAAATTCATTTATCAGTGTCATTGTAATGGATATATCCAAAGAAATGGCAAGATAATCCAAGGTAAAACAAACAAAAATGTAGATCGTTTTCTGTCATTTCAGCTGCTTGATGTGATTGTGTGATAGATTTAGTTGGCTGGCTAGCAAAGGAAAAGAAGCTAGCCTGCATAGGTACAGTGCATTCGGAAAGTTTTCAGGCCCCTTACTTTTTTCCACATTTTGTTACGTTACAGACTTATACTAAAATGGATGAAATAAAATAAAATATATCTACACACAATACCCCATAATGACAAAGCGATAACATATAGTTTTTATTAATAAAACAAATATTCTAAAAATTCCTCATAATTCCCGGCTTCTCAAGCCTTATTGCTTAATTAATGGACTAAGTAATTTCTGATTTTCAATAGGTTCAGAGATTGATAAATGCCCCACCCAGCCAAAGTCAGCCACACCCTTAGTATTCAACTCATCAGCTTTCTGTAGTGTAGTGGTTATCACGTTCGACTCACACGCGAAAGGTCCCCGGTTCGAAAGCGGGCGGAAACACTTTTTAACAAATTGGACAGTAAGCCTATTCACTTAGGGCTCGGTCCCAATTTCGGAATTCATGCTTTTCCTTCGCACTTCTCAGTATTTGGTATTCAGACTTAACTTTTTTAGTCGCGTAACGCACTCTGCATGTGTGGCTAGCTTGGGCGCTCTGAATATATTCCTGCTACGTGTGGTCTGAGGTCCCTAATGATTCAAATAGTTTACCACTCCAGGGTAAGCCGACAAGAAACACAGCCCTTATTTTAAGTGTTTTTAAAATCCCCTGTGGGGAACATGAAGGGTGGAAAAATGATTGGAACCATTTTCCTGTTTGACCGCTAGTTTTTAATGGGTATTATGGCTCTTTCTGTGGTACTCACTTTGGGATATTATGTGAGGTAGACTTGTGGGCATTCCTAATATTTTCCACGACTTACTCTTTTTCTATTGTAGTTTCAGTAGTGTAGTGGTTATCACGTTCGCCTCACATGCGAAAGGTCATATTCAATATTTCCCAATGCCCAGAGGCTAGCATTTGGTTTGAAACAGTTGTGGTTTATCTAAACCTTGCTGTCTACCTCTCCGACCTGTGGATCAATGTTGCCGTTTTTTGGGGGACCTCCACCGTGCGATCTGTATGAATGTGAACAGACTGACAGCTTCTCTGAGCCAGGCAAATTAATTTATCAGTGTCATTGTAATGGATATATCCAAAGAAATGGCAATATAATCCAAGGTAAAACAAACAAAAATGTAGATCGTTTTCTGTCATTTCAGCTGCTTGATGTGATTGTGTGATAGATTTAGTTGGCTGGCTAGCAAAGGAAAAGTAGCTAGCCTGCATAGGTACAGTGCATTCGGAAAGTTTTCAGGCCCCTTACTTTTTTCCACATTTTGTTACGTTACAGACTTATACTAAAATGGATGAAATAAAATAAAATCTATCTACACACAATACCCCATAATGACAAAGAGATAACATATAGTTTTTATTAACAAAACAAATATTTTAAAAATACCTCATAATTCCCGGCTTCTCAAGCATTATTGCTTAATTAATGGACTAAGTAATTTCTGATTTTCAATAGGTTCTGAGAGCGATAAATGCCCCACCCAGCCAAAGTCAGCCACACCCTTAGTATTCCACTCATCAGGTTTCTGTAGTGTAGTGGTTATCACGTTCGCCTAACATGCGAAAGGTCCCCGGTTCGAGACCGGGCGGAAACACTTTTTAACAAATTGGACAGTCAGCCTAATCACTTAGGGCTCGGTCCCATTTTCGGAATTCATGCTTTTCCTTCGCACTTCTCAGTATTTGGTATTCAGACTTACCTTTTTTGTCGCGTAACGCACTCTGCATGTGTGGCTAGCTTGGGCGCTCTGAATACATTCCTTCTACGTGTGGTCTGAGGTCCATAATGATTCAAATAGTTTACCACTCCAGGGTAAGCAGACAAGAAACACAGCACTTATTTTAAGTGTTTTTAAAATCCCCTGTGGGGAACATGAAGGGTGGAAAAATGATTGGAACCATTTTCCTGTTTGACCGCTAGTTTTTAATGGGTATTATGGCTCTTTCTGTGGTACTCACTTTGGGATATTAACCTCATAGTCCGCCCAAACCCGTATGCGGTAGCGTAACTACAGCCTGAAGCTCATTACCATAACGCAACGTTAGCGATTTCTAAAAATCGCAAATGAAATGAAATAAATATGCCTGTTCTCAAGCTTATCCTTTTCTTAACAATCGTGTCGTCTCAGATTTTCAAAATATGCTTTAGAACCAGAGAAAATCACTAATTTGTGTAAGAGTGGTGATAGCTAGCTTAGCATTAGCGTTAGCATTTAGCACGCAACATATTCACAAAAACCAGCCAAGGAATCAAATAAAATAATTTACCTTTGAAGAACTTCAGATGTTTCAATGAGGAGACTCTCAGTTACATAGCAGATGTCCAGTTTTTCCTGAAAGATTCTTGTGTAGGACACATCGTTCCCTTTTGTTACTATGCATTTGGCTACCGAAACTAACCGAAAATTCAGTCACCTACATGTCGAACTTTTTTCCGAATTAACTCCATAATATCGACTGAAACATGGAAAACGTTGTTTGAATCAATCCTGAAGGTGGTTTGTCATATTTCTCTCCATTGAAAGCACCGTCCTTGTAGCCTGGTTTGTTCTGAGATTTGAATGGAAAAATACCGGGACCTGACTTTTGCGCACCAATTGCCACACAGACACCAAGGGGGACACTTGGCAATTGTAGTCTCTTATGGTCAATCTTCCAATGATATGCCTACAAATACGTCACAATGCTGCAAAGACCTTGGGGAAACAAGAGAAAGAGTCCGTTCATTCCTGTCGCATTCACAGCCATATAAGGCGATCATGGAAAACGTAGCCTCAGAAATCCTGTGCATTTCCTGGTCGGTCATACATCTTGGTTTTGCCCGAAGCATTTGTTCTAAGGGACTCACAGTGAAAATCTTTGCATTTCTGGAAACGTAAGACTGTCTTCTTTCCAAAACTATCAATTCCAAGCATATTCGAGCATCTTTTCGTGACAAAATATTGCGCTTAAAACGGGCACGTCTTTTTATCCAAAAATGAAATACTGCCCCTAGAGTCTTAACAGTTTTTAAGTGAGGTAGACTTGTGGGCATTCCTAATATTTTCCACGACTTCCTCTTTTTGTATTGTAGTTTCAGTAGCGTAGTGGTTATCACGTTCGCCTCACACGCGAAAGGTCATATTCAATATTTCCCAATGCCCAGAGGCTAGCATTTGGTTTGAAACAGTTGTGGTTTATCTAAACCTTGCTGTCTACCTCTCCGACCTGTGGATCAATGTTGCCGTTTTTTGGGGACCTCCACCGTGCGATCTGTATGAATGTGAACAGACCGACAGCTTCTCTGAGCCAGGCAAATGCATTTATCAGGGTCATTGTAATGGATATATCCAAAGAAATGGCAATATAATCCAAGGTAAAACAAACAAAAATGTAGATCGTTTTCTGTCATTTCAGCTGCTTGATGTGATTGTGTGATAGATTTAGTTGGCTGGCTAGCAAAGGAAAAGTAGCTAGCCTGCATAGGTACAGTGCATTCGGAAAGTTTTCAGGCCCCTTACTTTTTTCCACATTTTGTTACGTTACAGACTTATACTAAAATGGATGAAATAAAATAAAATCTATCTACACACAATACCCCATAATGACAAAGAGATAACATATAGTTTTTATTAACAAAACAAATATTTTAAAAATACCTCATAATTCCCGGCTTCTCAAGCATTATTGCTTAATTAATGGACTAAGTCATTTCAGATTTTCAATAGGTTCTGAGAGCGATAAATGTCCCACCCCGCCAAAGTCAGCCACACCCTTAGTATTCCATACCTTAAGGGAAGATTTCGGCAGTACCTGTATGGTTAGTGAGAAAGTCCATATTGCAAATGTACGGTCCCTTACTAGACGTCCGAAATCGTTTGTAAAATTCGCGGACGGCGTCGGGCCGAGCGGCAGGGCCGGACCTACCAGGAAGTCATCAAATGAACTTTGTCGGACATTCGGTTTCCGTTTTACAAAAATAATAAGATTTAGGTAATTTTTCCACCGTCCCGGAAATTCCCACAAGAGGGCATAAGCAATCATATTGCTATTGGACAAAACATCACGATTCACGACCGGGCCTTATCTCGAAAACTGAAAATATTTAGAAGCCGAAACTCGGTGAGCGTAGGGGCGGCATAATGGGCAGTTGGCCCCGAACAAGATGGCGTCTAGGCCTCAACGGTTTTTGAGTTATGGCCATTTATCTTGGATTAAAGGTCCAAAATGAAAATAGAGAAATTATTTTTCCACTTCACGTCAAAGTCAAGGAGCCTCCGGTGTCAATAAAAAAAGAACCGGCCATTTATCTATCGTCATTTAAGAGAAATCGTACAACGACACCTAGGTGATGTTCACGGATAGGTGTTTTTTTTTTCAAAGGTTACAGATCCAGTTGCAGGGTGTTCTTACGAATCTGCTGCGGAGCTCTGCGAGATTTCTGTGATTTTCTATGATTTTCTGAAATAACACACACTCACTAAACCCTCCGTAAATAACTCAGTTCTTAACGTAAAGACTTCAAACTCAGGATTCTGTAAAGGCATACCCAAATCATGATATGAGTTTATTTATAGCTTCCTGTGCCAACCGGAAGTGCCTTAAATGGTGTCACAGTGGCAGTTTCCAAGGGTTAAAAAGGTCAGATCTTTTCAAAACTTCATATGTGTGATTAGGCAACCCCCATAAACTGTAAGTCAGTCATTTCTCCCAACAGATGTCAAAGAAAAGCTCTCTCTCACACACACACACAGAGAAAACACACACAGCAAGGATGGAGTGACAACGTGCGGTGCTTAAAGACACACAAAGCCTAAAAAGTGGGTTTGGTGTCAATTGGTATCAGTTCTGTGTCAGAATGACATCTAATTGACTGATGGACACTGACTTGCTAGTTGACTTTTGTACAATATGTTTAAACGGAGAGGGACCATCACCAAAATGGCATTCTGAAATCAACACAAAAAATGGCATCACCATAGTCTCCAGACTGTGCCGAGTTCAACGAGACGCCCGCTTGACCGTAGCTCGCTCTGAGTGCAGTGACCTTGAAAAAAAGCAGAACCAAAATGAAGCCTGGCCCTCAATGTCATTTGCTTTTGGGTGACAGTGAGAGAACCGTTAGGGTGAGAAGCACAATTCGACCCGTGCAAGCCTAACCTTGACCGTGTAGCATTAACCCTTAATAGTTAAAAGAAGGTGTTTACTTCAAAGAGTTTGCATTGACTTCTCTCCCCATAGGAATACATTGCCTGCACCTCTAAATTCAACCTGAAGCCTATGTGGGTTATGAATGCCTTATGAACCTGTCTTCTATGACAGTCCCTCAGACCACTATGAGGTCTACCTGTGCCAATTCTAAGCTTCCTGAAGCAACCGGAAGTGGTTGAAATCACCTTATCAGTGTTGATCCATACACTGCCTGCAGTTTGATAGACATAGTGCATTCAACCCTGTGTAGATCAGTCAATTCTTAACTTAAAGACTTAAAACTCAGGATTCTGTAAGTGTCTATGTCAATCAAGATATGTGTTTACTTATAGCTTCCTGTGCCAACCGGAAGTGCCTTTAATTGGGTCACACTGTCTGTTTTGAAGGGTTAAAAAAGTCACATCTCTCCAAAACTTCATATGTGTGACTAGGTAAACCTCATGAACTGTAAATCAGTCATTTCTCCCAACAGATGTCAAAGAAAAGTTCTCACACACACACACAGCAAGGATGGAGTGAAAAAGGGCGGTGCTCAAAGACACAGAGAGCAGGCAATGGCATTACCATAATCTCTAGGCCGTGCCGAGTTCAATGAGATATCCCGCTTGACCGTAGCTCGCTCGGTCTGAGCGCAGCGACCATGAGAAAAGTAGGCCCAAAATTAAGCCTGCCCCACCACGTCATTTGCTTTTGGGTGACAGTGAGAGAACCTTTAGGGTGAGAAGCACAATTTGACCTCAGGTACGTTCCTAAGGTCCTTCCGATCCGTGCAAGCCTAACCTTGACCGTGTGGCATTAACCCTTAATAGTTAAAAGAAGGTGTTTACTTCAAACAGTTTGCATTGACTTCTTCCCCATAGGAATACATTGCCTGCACCTCTAAATTCAACCTGAAGCCTATGTGGGTTATGAATGCCTAATGAACCTGTCTTCTATGACAGTCCATCAGACCACTATGAGGTCTACCTGTGTCGATTCTAAGCTTCCTGGAGCAATTGGAAGTGGTTAAATTGACCCAAAAGGTGTTTTTTGATGTACATAACCTTCAAAGGTGAAAATGACTGCATTCAACACTGTGTAGATCGTAGATCAGTCAATTCTTAACTTAAAGACTTAAAACTCAGGATTCTGTAAGTGTTTATGTCAATCAAGACATGTGTTTACTTATAGCTTCCTGTGCCAACCGGAAGTGCCTTTAATTGGGTCACACTGTCTGTTTTGAAGGGTTAGAAAAGTCATATCTAATCTCCAAAACTTAATATTGTGACTAGGTAACCCTCCTAAAAACTGTAAATCAGTCATTTCTCCCAATAGATGTCAAAGAAAAGCTTCACACGCACACACAGCAAGGATGGAGTTAAAAAGTGTTCTTAAAGACACAGAGAGCAGGCAATGGCATTACCATAATCTCTAGGCCGTGCCGAGTTCAAGGAGATATCCCGCTTGACTGGACCATTAGAAAAGTAGGCCCAAAATTAAGCCTGCCCCACCACGTCATTTGCTTTTGGGTGACAGAGAGTGAACCGTTAGGGTGAAGCACAATTCGACCTCAGGTACGTTCCTAAGGTCCTCCCATCCGTGCAAGCCTAACCTTGACCGTGTGGCATTAACCCTTAATAGTTAAAAGAAGGTGTTTACTTCAAAGAGTTTGCATTGACTTCTCTCCCCGGAATACATTGCCTGCACCTCTAAATTCAACCTGAAGCCTATGTGGGTTATGAATGCCTTATGAACCTGTCTTCTATGGCAGTCCCTCAGACCACTATGAGGTCTACCTGTGCCAATTCTAAGCTTCCTGAAGCAACCGGAAGTGGTTGAAATCACCTTATCAGTGTTGATCCATACACTGCCTGCAGTTTGATAAACATAGTGCATTCAACCCTGTGTAGATCAGTCAATTCTTAACTTAAAGACTTAAAACTCAGGATTCTCAAAGTGTCTATGTCAATCAAGATATGTGTTTACTTATAGCTTCCTGTGCCAAAGGAAGTGCCTTTAATTGGGTCACACTGTCTGTTTTGAAGGGTTAAAAAAGTCACATCTCTCCAAAACTTCATATGTGTGACTAGGTAAACCTCATAAACTGTAAATCAGTCATTTCTCCCAACAGATGTCAAAGAAAAGTTCTCACACACACACACAGCAAGGATGGAGTGAAAAAGGGCGGTGCTCAAAGACACAGAGAGCAGGCAATGGCATTACCATAATCTCTAGGCCGTGCCGAGTTCAATGAGATATCCCGCTTGACCGTAGCTCGCTCGGTCTGAGCGCAGCGACCATGAGAAAAGTAGGCCCAAAATTAAGCCTGCCCCACCACGTCATTTGCTTTTGGGTGACAGTGAGAGAACCTTTAGGGTGAGAAGCACAATTTGACCTCAGGTACGTTCCTAAGGTCCTTCCGATCCGTGCAAGCCTAACCTTGACCGTGTGGCATTAACCCTTAATAGTTAAAAGAAGGTGTTTACTTCAAACAGTTTGCATTGACTTCTCTAGCCCATAGGAATACATTGCCTGCACCTCTAAATTCAACCTGAAGCCTATGTGGGTTATGAATGCCTAATGAACCTGTCTTCTATGACAGTCCATCAGACCACTATGAGGTCTACCTGTGTCGATTCTAAGCTTCCTGGAGCAACCGGAAGTGGTTAAATTGACCCAAAAGGAGTTTTGATGTACATAACCTTCAAAGGTGAAAATGACTGCATTCAACACTGTGTAGATCGTAGATCAGTCAATTCTTAACTTAAAGACTTAAAACTCAGGATTCTGTAAGTGTTTATGTCAATCAAGACATGTGTTTACTTATAGCTTCCTGTGCCAACCGGAAGTGCCTTTAATTGGGTCACACTGTCTGTTTTGAAGGGTTAGAAAAGTCATATCTCTCCAAAACTTCATATGTGTGACTAGGTAACCCTCCTAAACTGTAAATCAGTCATTTCTCCCAATAGATGTCAAAGAAAAGCTCTCACACGCACACACAGCAAGGATGGAGTTAAAAAGTGCGGTTCTTAAAGACACAGAGAGCAGGCAATGGCATTACCATAATCTCTAGGCCGTGCCGAGTTCAACGAGATATCCCGCTTGACCGTAGCTCGCTCGGTCTAAGCGCAGCGACCATTAGAAAAGTAGGCCCAAAATTAAGCCTGCCCCACCACGTCATTTGCTTTTGGGTGACAGAGAGTGAACCGTTAGGGTGAGAAGCACAATTCGACCTCAGGTACGTTCCTAAGGTCCTCCCGATCCGTGCAAGCCTAACCTTGACCGTGTAGCATTAACCCTTAATAGTTAAAAGAAGGTGTTTACTTCAAAGAGTTTGCATTGACTTCTCTCCCCATAGGAATACATTGCCTGCACCTCTAAATTCAACCTGAAGCCTATGTGGGTTATGAATGCCTTATGAACCTGTCTTCTATGACAGTCCATCAGACCACTATGAGGTCTACCTGTGCCAATTCTAAGCTTCCTGAAGCAACCGGAAGTGGTTAAAATCACCCTAAAAGTGTTTTTCCATTACCTGCCTGCAGTTTGATAGACATAGTGCATTCAACCCTGTGTAAATCAGTCAATTCTTAACGTAAGGACTTAAAACTCAGGATTCTGTAAAAGCATACCCCAGTGAGGATATGTGTTGACTTATAGCTTCCTGTGCCAACCGGAAGTGCCATAATTGGTGTCTCAGGGGCTGTTTCGAGGGGTTAAAAAAGTCAGATCTGTCCAAAACGTCATATGTGTGATTAGGCAACCCCCATGAACTGTAAATCAGTCATTTTTCCCATAAAATTTCAAAGGAAAACTAAATCACACAGACACACAACTTGGAAGGAGGGACCCATTGGGGTGCACTGCATTAGTTAACCTTGTTGGAACTTTTAAAGAACCGTCAGACCTAGAGTTCCGAAACTTTAGAATCCTGTTCTAGACCTCAGGTCAATAGTGCGTGGTGAGTTGGGTGGCTCTAGACGGTTCTCGGACCGAGAAACAGCTTCGTACATTTGCAATGACTTCAATTAATTTTGACCATTACGAAAATGGCGACATTTAGAAATGTCTCAGAGACACAAGACTAGGTGCATTGCGACCGCCTCGGTCCATATAGACAGACCCCAACGTTTCGGTCCGATAGCTCTTTCAAGGACCCCGTAGCAAGTCATAGAACATTTTTGATTTTCAGCACCAATTAGGGTTTTGCTCGGACACCAAATGACCGATCGAGCCGAAACTTGGGATTCGGGGTCGTCTCAGCTAGCCTACACGTAACATAAGAAATGGACCCGCAGCTAGAACGTAACTATGTGTTTGATGTTTTTTTTATGGTTTGAACCGAAGGCGTTTTGAATTTTGGGCCAGCTCTGAAGTATTTGATAGTTGGTTACTAAACAAGTTGGAAAAAGTGGGGTTAGTGTCAGTTTGTATCAGTTTGGTGTCAGAATGATATCTAATTGACTGATGGACGGTGACGTGCTGGTGACTCTTGTCCATTTGCAATATGTTTAACCTCTTCAGTCGACCCTCTACTTTTTTGAACATTCTGTTAAAAATCGCGCAACATTTCAGCGCCCTGCTACTCATGCCAGGAATATAGTATATGCATTTGCTTAGTCTGTGTGGATAGAAAACACTCAGACGTTTAAAAAACTGGTTAAATCACTGCTGTGGCTTTACCAGAACGGCATTTACATCGAAAAGCACAGGAAAAACTGATCACTGAAAATGGGGAAAATATATCCATGCGCTACTTGAACCCATTGATAAACGTGAACCACAATTAATTGACTGAGGTTGCAGTACCTACAGCTTCCACAGGGTGTCTAGAGTCTTGTCATTTCCCTTCGAGTTTTTTCTTGGTCAAACACATACAGGACACCGTATCTAATCCGGTCTAGGACCGGATATTTTCGTTGAGTTTCTAGCCGGACATTTTTCCAGACGGACAGCTAATAATCTTTACATCGCCTCCTGATGAATTTTATCGCTTATTAACGTTTACTAATACCTAAAGTTGCATTACAAACGTATTTCGAAGTGTTTTGTGAAAGTTTATCGTCGACTTTTTGAATTTTAAAAAATGACGTTACGTTTTGAAACGATGTTTTTTTCGTTTATCACACAGTCTACATATAACGATATCTAGGCTTTATATGGACCGATTTAATCGAAATAAAGACCCAAATAGTGTTTATGGGACATCTAGGAGTGCCAACAAAGAAGATGGTGAAAGGTAATGAATGTTTTCTATTTTATTGTGCGGTTTGTGTAACGCCGAAATGCTAATTATTTAGTTTACGTCCCCTGTGGGTCTTTTGGGGTGTTGCATGCTATCAGATAATAGCTTCTCATGCTTTCGCCGAAAAGCATTTTAAAAATCTGACTTGTTGCCTGGATTCACAACGAGTGTAGCTTTAATTCGATACCCTGCATGTGTATTTTAATGAACTTTTGAGTTTTAACTAATACTATTAGCATTTAGCGTAGCGCATTTGCATTTCCAGAGCTCTAGTTGGGACGCAAGCGTCCCGGGTAGAAGCAACAGGTTAAACAGTGAGGTACCATCACCAAAAGTGACATTCTGAAATCAACCCTAACGAGCCATTGAGATGAACCAGAATCACTGCCCAGCCATCCCGAGTTCATCGGGCCAGTCAATTTTGCATTCCTGCAGGATTTTTATAGCATGACAAAATCGTGATGGTACATGCCCATTGAACCATATTGCAAATGCACAGTGACTTTGCAAAAGTGAGAGAACATAAACAAATGGACATGATGAAATCAACACAACGAGTGATGGAAAGGTACAACTCTCACTGCTCGGCCATCCTGTGTTCATCAGACCAGTCAATTTAACATTTTTGAGCATGTCAAATTTCATATGGTAATTGTCCATTGACCCATATTGCAAATGCACGTGCACTTGCAATATGATTCTATAGTGAAAAAAAATCACCTAATGGACATGATGAAATCAACACAACGAGTGATGGAAATGTACAACTATCACTGCTCGGCCATCCTGTGTTCATCAGACCAGTCAATTTAGCATTTTTGAGCATGTCAAATTTCATATGGTAAATGCCCATTGAAACATATTGCAAATGCACGTGCACTTGCAATATGATTCTATAGTGAAAAAACATCACCTAATGGACATGATGAAATCAACACAACGAGTGATGGAAATGTACAACTATCACTGCTCGGCCATCCTGTGTTCATCAGACCAGTCAATTTTGCATTCCTGCAGGATTTTTATAGCATGACAAAATCGTGATGGTACATGCCCATTGAACCATATTGCAAATGCACAGTGACTTTGCAAAAGTGAAAAAACATCACCTAATGGACATGATGAAATCAACACAACGAGTGATGGAAAGGTACAACTATCACCGCTCGGCCATCCTGTGTTCATCAGGCCAGTCAATTTTGCATTTTTGAGCATGTCAAATTTCATATGGCATTTGGCCCCAAAAAAAGTGAATTTTGACTTTGACTTTTGACTTCCTATGAAATCATATTGTAAATGGACAAATCATATTCCTTCTGCACAAGTAAAAAGAAAAATATATATATATGATATTAAAATACAACTAAAGTATGTCATATAATAGAGACAGTAGATCTAGCTGGTCTGTCATAATATAATAGCGACAGTAGATCTACCTGGTCTGTCATAATATAATAGAGACAGTAGATATAGCCGGTCTGTCATTATATAATAGAAACAGCAGATCTAGCTGGTCTGTCATAATATAATAGCGACAGTAGATATAGCTGGTCTGTCATAATATAATAGAAACAGCAGATCTAGCTGGTCTGTCATAATATAATAGAGACAGTAGATCTAGCTGGTCTGTCATTATATATCAGAGACAGTATATCTACCTGGTCTGTCATAATATAATAGAGACAGTAGATCTAGCTGGTCTGTCATAATATAATAGAGACAGTAGATCTAGCTGGTCTGTCATAATATAAAAGAGACATAGAAATACAACTAAAGTATGTTGATACAGTTCTTATACGTGTGTAATTGACACAAAATTTGAAAGAATTTTGAAAAACGGTCCAGAAAGCACTTTTTAAGGGTGGTGTGAAGTTTTTTCCAAAATGTTGACATTTTTGACTTTTGACTTTTGACGTCGTATGAAATCATATTGAAAATGCACAAAACATATTCCTTATGCGCATGTGAAAAAAAAAAAATATGATAATAAAATTGGACAAAAGTATATTCATACAGTTCTTACACATGTGTAATTGACAAAAAAATCGAAAGAATTTCGAAAAACGGTCCAGAAAGCACTTTTTAAAGGGGTGATAAGTTTTTTACAAAAAATTCATTTTTTCAAAATTTTGCTTTTGGACGTTGACTTGGGTTACATATCCAATATGAAAAACCGGCAATAGCCATATGGCATTTGCAATATGCTTTGCATGAATCAACGCCGAATTGGGTGGTATTGGACAATGTGTATATGGTTTGGCCACTGCCAATATCTTGCCATTCATTTTTGTCCAATACAGGGGGGTCTTCCCTTACATAATATAATAGAGACAGTAGATCTAGCTGGTCTGTCATAATATAATAGAGATAGTAGATCTAGCTGGTCTGTCATATTATAATAGAGACAGTAGATCTAGCTGGTCTGTCATAATATAATAGAGACAGTAGATCTAGCTGGTCTGTCATAATATAATAGAGACAGTAGATCTAGCTGGTCTGTCATAATATAATAGAGACAGTAGATCTAGCTGGTCTGTCATAATATAATAGAGACAGTAGATCTAGCTGGTCTGTCATAATATAATAGAGACAGTAGATCTAGCTGGTCTGTCATAATATAATAGAGACAGTAGATCTAGCTGGTCTGTCATAATATAATAGAGACAGTAGATCTAGCTGGTCTGTCATAATATAATAGAGACAGTAGATCTAGCTGGTCTGTCATAATATAATAGAGACAGTAGATCTAGCTGGTCTGTCATAATATAATAGAGACAGTAGATCTAGCTGGTCTGTCATAATATAATAGAGACAGTAGATCTAGCTGGTCTGTCATAATATAATAGAGACAGTAGATCTAGCTGGTCTGTCATAATATAATAGAGACAGTAGATCTAGCTGGTCTGTCATAATATAATAGAGACAGTAGATCTAGCTGGTCTGTCATAATATAATAGAGACAGTAGATCTAGCTGGTCTGTCATAATATAATAGAGACAGTAGATCTAGCTGGTCTGTCATAATATAATAGAGACAGTAGATCTAGCTGGTCTGTCATAATATAATAGAGACAGTAGATCTAGCTGGTCTGTCATAATATAATAGAGACAGTAGATCTAGCTGGTCTGTCATAATATAATAGAGACAGTAGATCTAGCTGGTCTGTCATAATATAATAGAGACAGTAGATCTAGCTGGTCTGTCATAATATAATAGAGACAGTAGATCTAGCTGGTCTGTCATAATATAATAGAGACAGTAGATCTAGCTGGTCTGTCATAATATAATAGAGACAGTAGATCTAGCTGGTCTGTCATAATATAATAGAGACAGTAGATCTAGCTGGTCTGTCATAATATAATAGAGACAGTAGATCTAGCTGGTCTGTCATAATATAATAGAGACAGTAGATCTAGCTGGTCTGTCATAATATAATAGAGACAGTAGATCTAGCTGGTCTGTCATAATATAATAGAGACAGTAGATCTAGCTGGTCTGTCATAATATAATAGAGACAGTAGATCTAGCTGGTCTGTCATAATATAATAGAGACAGTAGATCTAGCTGGTCTGTCATAATATAAATAGAGACAGTAGATCTAGCTGGTCTGTCATAATATAATAGAGACAGTAGATCTAGCTGGTCTGTCATAATATAATAGAGACAGTAGATCTAGCTGGTCTGTCATAATATAATAGAGACAGTAGATCTAGCTGGTCTGTCATAATATAATAGAGACAGTAGATCTAGCTGGTCTGTCATAATATAATAGAGACAGTAGATCTAGCTGGTCTGTCATAATATAATAGAGACAGTAGATCTAGCTGGTCTGTCATAATATAATAGAGACAGTAGATCTAGCTGGTCTGTCATAATATAATAGAGACAGTAGATCTAGCTGGTCTGTCATAATATAATAGAGACAGTAGATCTAGCTGGTCTGTCATAATATAATAGAGACAGTAGATCTAGCTGGTCTGTCATAATATAATAGAGACAGTAGATCTAGCTGGTCTGTCATAATATAATAGAGACAGTAGATCTAGCTGGTCTGTCATAATATAATAGAGACAGTAGATCTAGCTGGTCTGTCATAATATAATAGAGACAGTAGATCTAGCTGGTCTGTCATAATATAATAGAGACAGTAGATCTAGCTGGTCTGTCATAATATAATAGAGACAGTAGATCTAGCTGGTCTGTCATAATATAATAGAGACAGTAGATCTAGCTGGTCTGTCATAATATAATAGAGACAGTAGATCTAGCTGGTCTGTCATAATATAATAGAGACAGTAGATCTAGCTGGTCTGTCATAATATAATAGAGACAGTAGATCTAGCTGGTCTGTCATAATATAATAGAGACAGTAGATCTAGCTGGTCTGTCATAATATAATAGAGACAGTAGATCTAGCTGGTCTGTCATAATATAATAGAGACAGTAGATCTAGCTGGTCTGTCATAATATAATAGAGACAGTAGATCTAGCTGGTCTGTCATAATATAATAGAGACAGTAGATCTAGCTGGTCTGTCATAATATAATAGAGACAGTAGATCTAGCTGGTCTGTCATAATATAATAGAGACAGTAGATCTAGCTGGTCTGTCATAATATAATAGAGACAGTAGATCTAGCTGGTCTGTCATAATATAATAGAGACAGTAGATCTAGCTGGTCTGTCATAATATAATAGAGACAGTAGATCTAGCTGGTCTGTCATAATATAATAGAGACAGTAGATCTAGCTGGTCTGTCATAATATAATAGAGACAGTAGATCTAGCTGGTCTGTCATAATATAATAGAGACAGTAGATCTAGCTGGTCTGTCATAATATAATAGAGACAGTAGATCTAGCTGGTCTGTCATAATATAATAGAGACAGTAGATCTAGCTGGTCTGTCATAATATAATAGAGACAGTAGATCTAGCTGGTCTGTCATAATATAATAGAGACAGTAGATCTAGCTGGTCTGTCATAATATAATAGAGACAGTAGATCTAGCTGGTCTGTCATAATATAATAGAGACAGTAGATCTAGCTGGTCTGTCATAATATAATAGAGACAGTAGATCTAGCTGGTCTGTCATAATATAATAGAGACAGTAGATCTAGCTGGTCTGTCATAATATAATAGAGACAGTAGATCTAGCTGGTCTGTCATAATATAATAGAGACAGTAGATCTAGCTGGTCTGTCATAATATAATAGAGACAGTAGATCTAGCTGGTCTGTCATAATATAATAGAGACAGTAGATCTAGCTGGTCTGTCATAATATAATAGAGACAGTAGATCTAGCTGGTCTGTCATAATATAATAGAGACAGTAGATCTAGCTGGTCTGTCATAATATAATAGAGACAGTAGATCTAGCTGGTCTGTCATAATATAATAGAGACAGTAGATCTAGCTGGTCTGTCATAATATAATAGAGACAGTAGATCTAGCTGGTCTGTCATAATATAATAGAGACAGTAGATCTAGCTGGTCTGTCATAATATAATAGAGACAGTAGATCTAGCTGGTCTGTCATAATATAATAGAGACAGTAGATCTAGCTGGTCTGTCATAATATAATAGAGACAGTAGATCTAGCTGGTCTGTCATAATATAATAGAGACAGTAGATCTAGCTGGTCTGTCATAATATAATAGAGACAGTAGATCTAGCTGGTCTGTCATAATATAATAGAGACAGTAGATCTAGCTGGTCTGTCATAATATAATAGAGACAGTAGATCTAGCTGGTCTGTCATAATATAATAGAGACAGTAGATCTAGCTGGTCTGTCATAATATAATAGAGACAGTAGATCTAGCTGGTCTGTCATAATATAATAGAGACAGTAGATCTAGCTGGTCTGTCATAATATAATAGAGACAGTAGATCTAGCTGGTCTGTCATAATATAATAGAGACAGTAGATCTAGCTGGTCTGTCATAATATAATAGAGACAGTAGATCTAGCTGGTCTGTCATAATATAATAGAGACAGTAGATCTAGCTGGTCTGTCATAATATAATAGAGACAGTAGATCTAGCTGGTCTGTCATAATATAATAGAGACAGTAGATCTAGCTGGTCTGTCATAATATAATAGAGACAGTAGATCTAGCTGGTCTGTCATAATATAATAGAGACAGTAGATCTAGCTGGTCTGTCATAATATAATAGAGACAGTAGATCTAGCTGGTCTGTCATAATATAATAGAGACAGTAGATCTAGCTGGTCTGTCATAATATAATAGAGACAGTAGATCTAGCTGGTCTGTCATAATATAATAGAGACAGTAGATCTAGCTGGTCTGTCATAATATAATAGAGACAGTAGATCTAGCTGGTCTGTCATAATATAATAGAGACAGTAGATCTAGCTGGTCTGTCATAATATAATAGAGACAGTAGATCTAGCTGGTCTGTCATAATATAATAGAGACAGTAGATCTAGCTGGTCTGTCATAATATAATAGAGACAGTAGATCTAGCTGGTCTGTCATAATATAATAGAGACAGTAGATCTAGCTGGTCTGTCATAATATAATAGAGACAGTAGATCTAGCTGGTCTGTCATAATATAATAGAGACAGTAGATCTAGCTGGTCTGTCATAATATAATAGAGACAGTAGATCTAGCTGGTCTGTCATAATATAATAGAGACAGTAGATCTAGCTGGTCTGTCATAATATAATAGAGACAGTAGATCTAGCTGGTCTGTCATAATATAATAGAGACAGTAGATCTAGCTGGTCTGTCATAATATAATAGAGACAGTAGATCTAGCTGGTCTGTCATAATATAATAGAGACAGTAGATCTAGCTGGTCTGTCATAATATAATAGAGACAGTAGATCTAGCTGGTCTGTCATAATATAATAGAGACAGTAGATCTAGCTGGTCTGTCATAATATAATAGAGACAGTAGATCTAGCTGGTCTGTCATAATATAATAGAGACAGTAGATCTAGCTGGTCTGTCATAATATAATAGAGACAGTAGATCTAGCTGGTCTGTCATAATATAATAGAGACAGTAGATCTAGCTGGTCTGTCATAATATAATAGAGACAGTAGATCTAGCTGGTCTGTCATAATATAATAGAGACAGTAGATCTAGCTGGTCTGTCATAATATAATAGAGACAGTAGATCTAGCTGGTCTGTCATAATATAATAGAGACAGTAGATCTAGCTGGTCTGTCATAATATAATAGAGACAGTAGATCTAGCTGGTCTGTCATAATATAATAGAGACAGTAGATCTAGCTGGTCTGTCATAATATAATAGAGACAGTAGATCTAGCTGGTCTGTCATAATATAATAGAGACAGTAGATCTAGCTGGTCTGTCATAATATAATAGAGACAGTAGATCTAGCTGGTCTGTCATAATATAATAGAGACAGTAGATCTAGCTGGTCTGTCATAATATAATAGAGACAGTAGATCTAGCTGGTCTGTCATAATATAATAGAGACAGTAGATCTAGCTGGTCTGTCATAATATAATAGAGACAGTAGATCTAGCTGGTCTGTCATAATATAATAGAGACAGTAGATCTAGCTGGTCTGTCATAATATAATAGAGACAGTAGATCTAGCTGGTCTGTCATAATATAATAGAGACAGTAGATCTAGCTGGTCTGTCATAATATAATAGAGACAGTAGATCTAGCTGGTCTGTCATAATATAATAGAGACAGTAGATCTAGCTGGTCTGTCATAATATAATAGAGACAGTAGATCTAGCTGGTCTGTCATAATATAATAGAGACAGTAGATCTAGCTGGTCTGTCATAATATAATAGAGACAGTAGATCTAGCTGGTCTGTCATAATATAATAGAGACAGTAGATCTAGCTGGTCTGTCATAATATAATAGAGACAGTAGATCTAGCTGGTCTGTCATAATATAATAGAGACAGTAGATCTAGCTGGTCTGTCATAATATAATAGAGACAGTAGATCTAGCTGGTCTGTCATAATATAATAGAGACAGTAGATCTAGCTGGTCTGTCATAATATAATAGAGACAGTAGATCTAGCTGGTCTGTCATAATATAATAGAGACAGTAGATCTAGCTGGTCTGTCATAATATAATAGAGACAGTAGATCTAGCTGGTCTGTCATAATATAATAGAGACAGTAGATCTAGCTGGTCTGTCATAATATAATAGAGACAGTAGATCTAGCTGGTCTGTCATAATATAATAGAGACAGTAGATCTAGCTGGTCTGTCATAATATAATAGAGACAGTAGATCTAGCTGGTCTGTCATAATATAATAGAGACAGTAGATCTAGCTGGTCTGTCATAATATAATAGAGACAGTAGATCTAGCTGGTCTGTCATAATATAATAGAGACAGTAGATCTAGCTGGTCTGTCATAATATAATAGAGACAGTAGATCTAGCTGGTCTGTCATAATATAATAGAGACAGTAGATCTAGCTGGTCTGTCATAATATAATAGAGACAGTAGATCTAGCTGGTCTGTCATAATATAATAGAGACAGTAGATCTAGCTGGTCTGTCATAATATAATAGAGACAGTAGATCTAGCTGGTCTGTCATAATATAATAGAGACAGTAGATCTAGCTGGTCTGTCATAATATAATAGAGACAGTAGATCTAGCTGGTCTGTCATAATATAATAGAGACAGTAGATCTAGCTGGTCTGTCATAATATAATAGAGACAGTAGATCTAGCTGGTCTGTCATAATATAATAGAGACAGTAGATCTAGCTGGTCTGTCATAATATAATAGAGACAGTAGATCTAGCTGGTCTGTCATAATATAATAGAGACAGTAGATCTAGCTGGTCTGTCATAATATAATAGAGACAGTAGATCTAGCTGGTCTGTCATAATATAATAGAGACAGTAGATCTAGCTGGTCTGTCATAATATAATAGAGACAGTAGATCTAGCTGGTCTGTCATAATATAATAGAGACAGTAGATCTAGCTGGTCTGTCATAATATAATAGAGACAGTAGATCTAGCTGGTCTGTCATAATATAATAGAGACAGTAGATCTAGCTGGTCTGTCATAATATAATAGAGACAGTAGATCTAGCTGGTCTGTCATAATATAATAGAGACAGTAGATCTAGCTGGTCTGTCATAATATAATAGAGACAGTAGATCTAGCTGGTCTGTCATAATATAATAGAGACAGTAGATCTAGCTGGTCTGTCATAATATAATAGAGACAGTAGATCTAGCTGGTCTGTCATAATATAATAGAGACAGTAGATCTAGCTGGTCTGTCATAATATAATAGAGACAGTAGATCTAGCTGGTCTGTCATAATATAATAGAGACAGTAGATCTAGCTGGTCTGTCATAATATAATAGAGACAGTAGATCTAGCTGGTCTGTCATAATATAATAGAGACAGTAGATCTAGCTGGTCTGTCATAATATAATAGAGACAGTAGATCTAGCTGGTCTGTCATAATATAATAGAGACAGTAGATCTAGCTGGTCTGTCATAATATAATAGAGACAGTAGATCTAGCTGGTCTGTCATAATATAATAGAGACAGTAGATCTAGCTGGTCTGTCATAATATAATAGAGACAGTAGATCTAGCTGGTCTGTCATAATATAATAGAGACAGTAGATCTAGCTGGTCTGTCATAATATAATAGAGACAGTAGATCTAGCTGGTCTGTCATAATATAATAGAGACAGTAGATCTAGCTGGTCTGTCATAATATAATAGAGACAGTAGATCTAGCTGGTCTGTCATAATATAATAGAGACAGTAGATCTAGCTGGTCTGTCATAATATAATAGAGACAGTAGATCTAGCTGGTCTGTCATAATATAATAGAGACAGTAGATCTAGCTGGTCTGTCATAATATAATAGAGACAGTAGATCTAGCTGGTCTGTCATAATATAATAGAGACAGTAGATCTAGCTGGTCTGTCATAATATAATAGAGACAGTAGATCTAGCTGGTCTGTCATAATATAATAGAGACAGTAGATCTAGCTGGTCTGTCATAATATAATAGAGACAGTAGATCTAGCTGGTCTGTCATAATATAATAGAGACAGTAGATCTAGCTGGTCTGTCATAATATAATAGAGACAGTAGATCTAGCTGGTCTGTCATAATATAATAGAGACAGTAGATCTAGCTGGTCTGTCATAATATAATAGAGACAGTAGATCTAGCTGGTCTGTCATAATATAATAGAGACAGTAGATCTAGCTGGTCTGTCATAATATAATAGAGACAGTAGATCTAGCTGGTCTGTCATAATATAATAGAGACAGTAGATCTAGCTGGTCTGTCATAATATAATAGAGACAGTAGATCTAGCTGGTCTGTCATAATATAATAGAGACAGTAGATCTAGCTGGTCTGTCATAATATAATAGAGACAGTAGATCTAGCTGGTCTGTCATAATATAATAGAGACAGTAGATCTAGCTGGTCTGTCATAATATAATAGAGACAGTAGATCTAGCTGGTCTGTCATAATATAATAGAGACAGTAGATCTAGCTGGTCTGTCATAATATAATAGAGACAGTAGATCTAGCTGGTCTGTCATAATATAATAGAGACAGTAGATCTAGCTGGTCTGTCATAATATAATAGAGACAGTAGATCTAGCTGGTCTGTCATAATATAATAGAGACAGTAGATCTAGCTGGTCTGTCATAATATAATAGAGACAGTAGATCTAGCTGGTCTGTCATAATATAATAGAGACAGTAGATCTAGCTGGTCTGTCATAATATAATAGAGACAGTAGATCTAGCTGGTCTGTCATAATATAATAGAGACAGTAGATCTAGCTGGTCTGTCATAATATAATAGAGACAGTAGATCTAGCTGGTCTGTCATAATATAATAGAGACAGTAGATCTAGCTGGTCTGTCATAATATAATAGAGACAGTAGATCTAGCTGGTCTGTCATAATATAATAGAGACAGTAGATCTAGCTGGTCTGTCATAATATAATAGAGACAGTAGATCTAGCTGGTCTGTCATAATATAATAGAGACAGTAGATCTAGCTGGTCTGTCATAATATAATAGAGACAGTAGATCTAGCTGGTCTGTCATAATATAATAGAGACAGTAGATCTAGCTGGTCTGTCATAATATAATAGAGACAGTAGATCTAGCTGGTCTGTCATAATATAATAGAGACAGTAGATCTAGCTGGTCTGTCATAATATAATAGAGACAGTAGATCTAGCTGGTCTGTCATAATATAATAGAGACAGTAGATCTAGCTGGTCTGTCATAATATAATAGAGACAGTAGATCTAGCTGGTCTGTCATAATATAATAGAGACAGTAGATCTAGCTGGTCTGTCATAATATAATAGAGACAGTAGATCTAGCTGGTCTGTCATAATATAATAGAGACAGTAGATCTAGCTGGTCTGTCATAATATAATAGAGACAGTAGATCTAGCTGGTCTGTCATAATATAATAGAGACAGTAGATCTAGCTGGTCTGTCATAATATAATAGAGACAGTAGATCTAGCTGGTCTGTCATAATATAATAGAGACAGTAGATCTAGCTGGTCTGTCATAATATAATAGAGACAGTAGATCTAGCTGGTCTGTCATAATATAATAGAGACAGTAGATCTAGCTGGTCTGTCATAATATAATAGAGACAGTAGATCTAGCTGGTCTGTCATAATATAATAGAGACAGTAGATCTAGCTGGTCTGTCATAATATAATAGAGACAGTAGATCTAGCTGGTCTGTCATAATATAATAGAGACAGTAGATCTAGCTGGTCTGTCATAATATAATAGAGACAGTAGATCTAGCTGGTCTGTCATAATATAATAGAGACAGTAGATCTAGCTGGTCTGTCATAATATAATAGAGACAGTAGATCTAGCTGGTCTGTCATAATATAATAGAGACAGTAGATCTAGCTGGTCTGTCATAATATAATAGAGACAGTAGATCTAGCTGGTCTGTCATAATATAATAGAGACAGTAGATCTAGCTGGTCTGTCATAATATAATAGAGACAGTAGATCTAGCTGGTCTGTCATAATATAATAGAGACAGTAGATCTAGCTGGTCTGTCATAATATAATAGAGACAGTAGATCTAGCTGGTCTGTCATAATATAATAGAGACAGTAGATCTAGCTGGTCTGTCATAATATAATAGAGACAGTAGATCTAGCTGGTCTGTCATAATATAATAGAGACAGTAGATCTAGCTGGTCTGTCATAATATAATAGAGACAGTAGATCTAGCTGGTCTGTCATAATATAATAGAGACAGTAGATCTAGCTGGTCTGTCATAATATAATAGAGACAGTAGATCTAGCTGGTCTGTCATAATATAATAGAGACAGTAGATCTAGCTGGTCTGTCATAATATAATAGAGACAGTAGATCTAGCTGGTCTGTCATAATATAATAGAGACAGTAGATCTAGCTGGTCTGTCATAATATAATAGAGACAGTAGATCTAGCTGGTCTGTCATAATATAATAGAGACAGTAGATCTAGCTGGTCTGTCATAATATAATAGAGACAGTAGATCTAGCTGGTCTGTCATAATATAATAGAGACAGTAGATCTAGCTGGTCTGTCATAATATAATAGAGACAGTAGATCTAGCTGGTCTGTCATAATATAATAGAGACAGTAGATCTAGCTGGTCTGTCATAATATAATAGAGACAGTAGATCTAGCTGGTCTGTCATAATATAATAGAGACAGTAGATCTAGCTGGTCTGTCATAATATAATAGAGACAGTAGATCTAGCTGGTCTGTCATAATATAATAGAGACAGTAGATCTAGCTGGTCTGTCATAATATAATAGAGACAGTAGATCTAGCTGGTCTGTCATAATATAATAGAGACAGTAGATCTAGCTGGTCTGTCATAATATAATAGAGACAGTAGATCTAGCTGGTCTGTCATAATATAATAGAGACAGTAGATCTAGCTGGTCTGTCATAATATAATAGAGACAGTAGATCTAGCTGGTCTGTCATAATATAATAGAGACAGTAGATCTAGCTGGTCTGTCATAATATAATAGAGACAGTAGATCTAGCTGGTCTGTCATAATATAATAGAGACAGTAGATCTAGCTGGTCTGTCATAATATAATAGAGACAGTAGATCTAGCTGGTCTGTCATAATATAATAGAGACAGTAGATCTAGCTGGTCTGTCATAATATAATAGAGACAGTAGATCTAGCTGGTCTGTCATAATATAATAGAGACAGTAGATCTAGCTGGTCTGTCATAATATAATAGAGACAGTAGATCTAGCTGGTCTGTCATAATATAATAGAGACAGTAGATCTAGCTGGTCTGTCATAATATAATAGAGACAGTAGATCTAGCTGGTCTGTCATAATATAATAGAGACAGTAGATCTAGCTGGTCTGTCATAATATAATAGAGACAGTAGATCTAGCTGGTCTGTCATAATATAATAGAGACAGTAGATCTAGCTGGTCTGTCATAATATAATAGAGACAGTAGATCTAGCTGGTCTGTCATAATATAATAGAGACAGTAGATCTAGCTGGTCTGTCATAATATAATAGAGACAGTAGATCTAGCTGGTCTGTCATAATATAATAGAGACAGTAGATCTAGCTGGTCTGTCATAATATAATAGAGACAGTAGATCTAGCTGGTCTGTCATAATATAATAGAGACAGTAGATCTAGCTGGTCTGTCATAATATAATAGAGACAGTAGATCTAGCTGGTCTGTCATAATATAATAGAGACAGTAGATCTAGCTGGTCTGTCATAATATAATAGAGACAGTAGATCTAGCTGGTCTGTCATAATATAATAGAGACAGTAGATCTAGCTGGTCTGTCATAATATAATAGAGACAGTAGATCTAGCTGGTCTGTCATAATATAATAGAGACAGTAGATCTAGCTGGTCTGTCATAATATAATAGAGACAGTAGATCTAGCTGGTCTGTCATAATATAATAGAGACAGTAGATCTAGCTGGTCTGTCATAATATAATAGAGACAGTAGATCTAGCTGGTCTGTCATAATATAATAGAGACAGTAGATCTAGCTGGTCTGTCATAATATAATAGAGACAGTAGATCTAGCTGGTCTGTCATAATATAATAGAGACAGTAGATCTAGCTGGTCTGTCATAATATAATAGAGACAGTAGATCTAGCTGGTCTGTCATAATATAATAGAGACAGTAGATCTAGCTGGTCTGTCATAATATAATAGAGACAGTAGATCTAGCTGGTCTGTCATAATATAATAGAGACAGTAGATCTAGCTGGTCTGTCATAATATAATAGAGACAGTAGATCTAGCTGGTCTGTCATAATATAATAGAGACAGTAGATCTAGCTGGTCTGTCATAATATAATAGAGACAGTAGATCTAGCTGGTCTGTCATAATATAATAGAGACAGTAGATCTAGCTGGTCTGTCATAATATAATAGAGACAGTAGATCTAGCTGGTCTGTCATAATATAATAGAGACAGTAGATCTAGCTGGTCTGTCATAATATAATAGAGACAGTAGATCTAGCTGGTCTGTCATAATATAATAGAGACAGTAGATCTAGCTGGTCTGTCATAATATAATAGAGACAGTAGATCTAGCTGGTCTGTCATAATATAATAGAGACAGTAGATCTAGCTGGTCTGTCATAATATAATAGAGACAGTAGATCTAGCTGGTCTGTCATAATATAATAGAGACAGTAGATCTAGCTGGTCTGTCATAATATAATAGAGACAGTAGATCTAGCTGGTCTGTCATAATATAATAGAGACAGTAGATCTAGCTGGTCTGTCATAATATAATAGAGACAGTAGATCTAGCTGGTCTGTCATAATATAATAGAGACAGTAGATCTAGCTGGTCTGTCATAATATAATAGAGACAGTAGATCTAGCTGGTCTGTCATAATATAATAGAGACAGTAGATCTAGCTGGTCTGTCATAATATAATAGAGACAGTAGATCTAGCTGGTCTGTCATAATATAATAGAGACAGTAGATCTAGCTGGTCTGTCATAATATAATAGAGACAGTAGATCTAGCTGGTCTGTCATAATATAATAGAGACAGTAGATCTAGCTGGTCTGTCATAATATAATAGAGACAGTAGATCTAGCTGGTCTGTCATAATATAATAGAGACAGTAGATCTAGCTGGTCTGTCATAATATAATAGAGACAGTAGATCTAGCTGGTCTGTCATAATATAATAGAGACAGTAGATCTAGCTGGTCTGTCATAATATAATAGAGACAGTAGATCTAGCTGGTCTGTCATAATATAATAGAGACAGTAGATCTAGCTGGTCTGTCATAATATAATAGAGACAGTAGATCTAGCTGGTCTGTCATAATATAATAGAGACAGTAGATCTAGCTGGTCTGTCATAATATAATAGAGACAGTAGATCTAGCTGGTCTGTCATAATATAATAGAGACAGTAGATCTAGCTGGTCTGTCATAATATAATAGAGACAGTAGATCTAGCTGGTCTGTCATAATATAATAGAGACAGTAGATCTAGCTGGTCTGTCATAATATAATAGAGACAGTAGATCTAGCTGGTCTGTCATAATATAATAGAGACAGTAGATCTAGCTGGTCTGTCATAATATAATAGAGACAGTAGATCTAGCTGGTCTGTCATAATATAATAGAGACAGTAGATCTAGCTGGTCTGTCATAATATAATAGAGACAGTAGATCTAGCTGGTCTGTCATAATATAATAGAGACAGTAGATCTAGCTGGTCTGTCATAATATAATAGAGACAGTAGATCTAGCTGGTCTGTCATAATATAATAGAGACAGTAGATCTAGCTGGTCTGTCATAATATAATAGAGACAGTAGATCTAGCTGGTCTGTCATAATATAATAGAGACAGTAGATCTAGCTGGTCTGTCATAATATAATAGAGACAGTAGATCTAGCTGGTCTGTCATAATATAATAGAGACAGTAGATCTAGCTGGTCTGTCATAATATAATAGAGACAGTAGATCTAGCTGGTCTGTCATAATATAATAGAGACAGTAGATCTAGCTGGTCTGTCATAATATAATAGAGACAGTAGATCTAGCTGGTCTGTCATAATATAATAGAGACAGTAGATCTAGCTGGTCTGTCATAATATAATAGAGACAGTAGATCTAGCTGGTCTGTCATAATATAATAGAGACAGTAGATCTAGCTGGTCTGTCATAATATAATAGAGACAGTAGATCTAGCTGGTCTGTCATAATATAATAGAGACAGTAGATCTAGCTGGTCTGTCATAATATAATAGAGACAGTAGATCTAGCTGGTCTGTCATAATATAATAGAGACAGTAGATCTAGCTGGTCTGTCATAATATAATAGAGACAGTAGATCTAGCTGGTCTGTCATAATATAATAGAGACAGTAGATCTAGCTGGTCTGTCATAATATAATAGAGACAGTAGATCTAGCTGGTCTGTCATAATATAATAGAGACAGTAGATCTAGCTGGTCTGTCATAATATAATAGAGACAGTAGATCTAGCTGGTCTGTCATAATATAATAGAGACAGTAGATCTAGCTGGTCTGTCATAATATAATAGAGACAGTAGATCTAGCTGGTCTGTCATAATATAATAGAGACAGTAGATCTAGCTGGTCTGTCATAATATAATAGAGACAGTAGATCTAGCTGGTCTGTCATAATATAATAGAGACAGTAGATCTAGCTGGTCTGTCATAATATAATAGAGACAGTAGATCTAGCTGGTCTGTCATAATATAATAGAGACAGTAGATCTAGCTGGTCTGTCATAATATAATAGAGACAGTAGATCTAGCTGGTCTGTCATAATATAATAGAGACAGTAGATCTAGCTGGTCTGTCATAATATAATAGAGACAGTAGATCTAGCTGGTCTGTCATAATATAATAGAGACAGTAGATCTAGCTGGTCTGTCATAATATAATAGAGACAGTAGATCTAGCTGGTCTGTCATAATATAATAGAGACAGTAGATCTAGCTGGTCTGTCATAATATAATAGAGACAGTAGATCTAGCTGGTCTGTCATAATATAATAGAGACAGTAGATCTAGCTGGTCTGTCATAATATAATAGAGACAGTAGATCTAGCTGGTCTGTCATAATATAATAGAGACAGTAGATCTAGCTGGTCTGTCATAATATAATAGAGACAGTAGATCTAGCTGGTCTGTCATAATATAATAGAGACAGTAGATCTAGCTGGTCTGTCATAATATAATAGAGACAGTAGATCTAGCTGGTCTGTCATAATATAATAGAGACAGTAGATCTAGCTGGTCTGTCATAATATAATAGAGACAGTAGATCTAGCTGGTCTGTCATAATATAATAGAGACAGTAGATCTAGCTGGTCTGTCATAATATAATAGAGACAGTAGATCTAGCTGGTCTGTCATAATATAATAGAGACAGTAGATCTAGCTGGTCTGTCATAATATAATAGAGACAGTAGATCTAGCTGGTCTGTCATAATATAATAGAGACAGTAGATCTAGCTGGTCTGTCATAATATAATAGAGACAGTAGATCTAGCTGGTCTGTCATAATATAATAGAGACAGTAGATCTAGCTGGTCTGTCATAATATAATAGAGACAGTAGATCTAGCTGGTCTGTCATAATATAATAGAGACAGTAGATCTAGCTGGTCTGTCATAATATAATAGAGACAGTAGATCTAGCTGGTCTGTCATAATATAATAGAGACAGTAGATCTAGCTGGTCTGTCATAATATAATAGAGACAGTAGATCTAGCTGGTCTGTCATAATATAATAGAGACAGTAGATCTAGCTGGTCTGTCATAATATAATAGAGACAGTAGATCTAGCTGGTCTGTCATAATATAATAGAGACAGTAGATCTAGCTGGTCTGTCATAATATAATAGAGACAGTAGATCTAGCTGGTCTGTCATAATATAATAGAGACAGTAGATCTAGCTGGTCTGTCATAATATAATAGAGACAGTAGATCTAGCTGGTCTGTCATAATATAATAGAGACAGTAGATCTAGCTGGTCTGTCATAATATAATAGAGACAGTAGATCTAGCTGGTCTGTCATAATATAATAGAGACAGTAGATCTAGCTGGTCTGTCATAATATAATAGAGACAGTAGATCTAGCTGGTCTGTCATAATATAATAGAGACAGTAGATCTAGCTGGTCTGTCATAATATAATAGAGACAGTAGATCTAGCTGGTCTGTCATAATATAATAGAGACAGTAGATCTAGCTGGTCTGTCATAATATAATAGAGACAGTAGATCTAGCTGGTCTGTCATAATATAATAGAGACAGTAGATCTAGCTGGTCTGTCATAATATAATAGAGACAGTAGATCTAGCTGGTCTGTCATAATATAATAGAGACAGTAGATCTAGCTGGTCTGTCATAATATAATAGAGACAGTAGATCTAGCTGGTCTGTCATAATATAATAGAGACAGTAGATCTAGCTGGTCTGTCATAATATAATAGAGACAGTAGATCTAGCTGGTCTGTCATAATATAATAGAGACAGTAGATCTAGCTGGTCTGTCATAATATAATAGAGACAGTAGATCTAGCTGGTCTGTCATAATATAATAGAGACAGTAGATCTAGCTGGTCTGTCATAATATAATAGAGACAGTAGATCTAGCTGGTCTGTCATAATATAATAGAGACAGTAGATCTAGCTGGTCTGTCATAATATAATAGAGACAGTAGATCTAGCTGGTCTGTCATAATATAATAGAGACAGTAGATCTAGCTGGTCTGTCATAATATAATAGAGACAGTAGATCTAGCTGGTCTGTCATAATATAATAGAGACAGTAGATCTAGCTGGTCTGTCATAATATAATAGAGACAGTAGATCTAGCTGGTCTGTCATAATATAATAGAGACAGTAGATCTAGCTGGTCTGTCATAATATAATAGAGACAGTAGATCTAGCTGGTCTGTCATAATATAATAGAGACAGTAGATCTAGCTGGTCTGTCATAATATAATAGAGACAGTAGATCTAGCTGGTCTGTCATAATATAATAGAGACAGTAGATCTAGCTGGTCTGTCATAATATAATAGAGACAGTAGATCTAGCTGGTCTGTCATAATATAATAGAGACAGTAGATCTAGCTGGTCTGTCATAATATAATAGAGACAGTAGATCTAGCTGGTCTGTCATAATATAATAGAGACAGTAGATCTAGCTGGTCTGTCATAATATAATAGAGACAGTAGATCTAGCTGGTCTGTCATAATATAATAGAGACAGTAGATCTAGCTGGTCTGTCATAATATAATAGAGACAGTAGATCTAGCTGGTCTGTCATAATATAATAGAGACAGTAGATCTAGCTGGTCTGTCATAATATAATAGAGACAGTAGATCTAGCTGGTCTGTCATAATATAATAGAGACAGTAGATCTAGCTGGTCTGTCATAATATAATAGAGACAGTAGATCTAGCTGGTCTGTCATAATATAATAGAGACAGTAGATCTAGCTGGTCTGTCATAATATAATAGAGACAGTAGATCTAGCTGGTCTGTCATAATATAATAGAGACAGTAGATCTAGCTGGTCTGTCATAATATAATAGAGACAGTAGATCTAGCTGGTCTGTCATAATATAATAGAGACAGTAGATCTAGCTGGTCTGTCATAATATAATAGAGACAGTAGATCTAGCTGGTCTGTCATAATATAATAGAGACAGTAGATCTAGCTGGTCTGTCATAATATAATAGAGACAGTAGATCTAGCTGGTCTGTCATAATATAATAGAGACAGTAGATCTAGCTGGTCTGTCATAATATAATAGAGACAGTAGATCTAGCTGGTCTGTCATAATATAATAGAGACAGTAGATCTAGCTGGTCTGTCATAATATAATAGAGACAGTAGATCTAGCTGGTCTGTCATAATATAATAGAGACAGTAGATCTAGCTGGTCTGTCATAATATAATAGAGACAGTAGATCTAGCTGGTCTGTCATAATATAATAGAGACAGTAGATCTAGCTGGTCTGTCATAATATAATAGAGACAGTAGATCTAGCTGGTCTGTCATAATATAATAGAGACAGTAGATCTAGCTGGTCTGTCATAATATAATAGAGACAGTAGATCTAGCTGGTCTGTCATAATATAATAGAGACAGTAGATCTAGCTGGTCTGTCATAATATAATAGAGACAGTAGATCTAGCTGGTCTGTCATAATATAATAGAGACAGTAGATCTAGCTGGTCTGTCATAATATAATAGAGACAGTAGATCTAGCTGGTCTGTCATAATATAATAGAGACAGTAGATCTAGCTGGTCTGTCATAATATAATAGAGACAGTAGATCTAGCTGGTCTGTCATAATATAATAGAGACAGTAGATCTAGCTGGTCTGTCATAATATAATAGAGACAGTAGATCTAGCTGGTCTGTCATAATATAATAGAGACAGTAGATCTAGCTGGTCTGTCATAATATAATAGAGACAGTAGATCTAGCTGGTCTGTCATAATATAATAGAGACAGTAGATCTAGCTGGTCTGTCATAATATAATAGAGACAGTAGATCTAGCTGGTCTGTCATAATATAATAGAGACAGTAGATCTAGCTGGTCTGTCATAATATAATAGAGACAGTAGATCTAGCTGGTCTGTCATAATATAATAGAGACAGTAGATCTAGCTGGTCTGTCATAATATAATAGAGACAGTAGATCTAGCTGGTCTGTCATAATATAATAGAGACAGTAGATCTAGCTGGTCTGTCATAATATAATAGAGACAGTAGATCTAGCTGGTCTGTCATAATATAATAGAGACAGTAGATCTAGCTGGTCTGTCATAATATAATAGAGACAGTAGATCTAGCTGGTCTGTCATAATATAATAGAGACAGTAGATCTAGCTGGTCTGTCATAATATAATAGAGACAGTAGATCTAGCTGGTCTGTCATAATATAATAGAGACAGTAGATCTAGCTGGTCTGTCATAATATAATAGAGACAGTAGATCTAGCTGGTCTGTCATAATATAATAGAGACAGTAGATCTAGCTGGTCTGTCATAATATAATAGAGACAGTAGATCTAGCTGGTCTGTCATAATATAATAGAGACAGTAGATCTAGCTGGTCTGTCATAATATAATAGAGACAGTAGATCTAGCTGGTCTGTCATAATATAATAGAGACAGTAGATCTAGCTGGTCTGTCATAATATAATAGAGACAGTAGATCTAGCTGGTCTGTCATAATATAATAGAGACAGTAGATCTAGCTGGTCTGTCATAATATAATAGAGACAGTAGATCTAGCTGGTCTGTCATAATATAATAGAGACAGTAGATCTAGCTGGTCTGTCATAATATAATAGAGACAGTAGATCTAGCTGGTCTGTCATAATATAATAGAGACAGTAGATCTAGCTGGTCTGTCATAATATAATAGAGACAGTAGATCTAGCTGGTCTGTCATAATATAATAGAGACAGTAGATCTAGCTGGTCTGTCATAATATAATAGAGACAGTAGATCTAGCTGGTCTGTCATAATATAATAGAGACAGTAGATCTAGCTGGTCTGTCATAATATAATAGAGACAGTAGATCTAGCTGGTCTGTCATAATATAATAGAGACAGTAGATCTAGCTGGTCTGTCATAATATAATAGAGACAGTAGATCTAGCTGGTCTGTCATAATATAATAGAGACAGTAGATCTAGCTGGTCTGTCATAATATAATAGAGACAGTAGATCTAGCTGGTCTGTCATAATATAATAGAGACAGTAGATCTAGCTGGTCTGTCATAATATAATAGAGACAGTAGATCTAGCTGGTCTGTCATAATATAATAGAGACAGTAGATCTAGCTGGTCTGTCATAATATAATAGAGACAGTAGATCTAGCTGGTCTGTCATAATATAATAGAGACAGTAGATCTAGCTGGTCTGTCATAATATAATAGAGACAGTAGATCTAGCTGGTCTGTCATAATATAATAGAGACAGTAGATCTAGCTGGTCTGTCATAATATAATAGAGACAGTAGATCTAGCTGGTCTGTCATAATATAATAGAGACAGTAGATCTAGCTGGTCTGTCATAATATAATAGAGACAGTAGATCTAGCTGGTCTGTCATAATATAATAGAGACAGTAGATCTAGCTGGTCTGTCATAATATAATAGAGACAGTAGATCTAGCTGGTCTGTCATAATATAATAGAGACAGTAGATCTAGCTGGTCTGTCATAATATAATAGAGACAGTAGATCTAGCTGGTCTGTCATAATATAATAGAGACAGTAGATCTAGCTGGTCTGTCATAATATAATAGAGACAGTAGATCTAGCTGGTCTGTCATAATATAATAGAGACAGTAGATCTAGCTGGTCTGTCATAATATAATAGAGACAGTAGATCTAGCTGGTCTGTCATAATATAATAGAGACAGTAGATCTAGCTGGTCTGTCATAATATAATAGAGACAGTAGATCTAGCTGGTCTGTCATAATATAATAGAGACAGTAGATCTAGCTGGTCTGTCATAATATAATAGAGACAGTAGATCTAGCTGGTCTGTCATAATATAATAGAGACAGTAGATCTAGCTGGTCTGTCATAATATAATAGAGACAGTAGATCTAGCTGGTCTGTCATAATATAATAGAGACAGTAGATCTAGCTGGTCTGTCATAATATAATAGAGACAGTAGATCTAGCTGGTCTGTCATAATATAATAGAGACAGTAGATCTAGCTGGTCTGTCATAATATAATAGAGACAGTAGATCTAGCTGGTCTGTCATAATATAATAGAGACAGTAGATCTAGCTGGTCTGTCATAATATAATAGAGACAGTAGATCTAGCTGGTCTGTCATAATATAATAGAGACAGTAGATCTAGCTGGTCTGTCATAATATAATAGAGACAGTAGATCTAGCTGGTCTGTCATAATATAATAGAGACAGTAGATCTAGCTGGTCTGTCATAATATAATAGAGACAGTAGATCTAGCTGGTCTGTCATAATATAATAGAGACAGTAGATCTAGCTGGTCTGTCATAATATAATAGAGACAGTAGATCTAGCTGGTCTGTCATAATATAATAGAGACAGTAGATCTAGCTGGTCTGTCATAATATAATAGAGACAGTAGATCTAGCTGGTCTGTCATAATATAATAGAGACAGTAGATCTAGCTGGTCTGTCATAATATAATAGAGACAGTAGATCTAGCTGGTCTGTCATAATATAATAGAGACAGTAGATCTAGCTGGTCTGTCATAATATAATAGAGACAGTAGATCTAGCTGGTCTGTCATAATATAATAGAGACAGTAGATCTAGCTGGTCTGTCATAATATAATAGAGACAGTAGATCTAGCTGGTCTGTCATAATATAATAGAGACAGTAGATCTAGCTGGTCTGTCATAATATAATAGAGACAGTAGATCTAGCTGGTCTGTCATAATATAATAGAGACAGTAGATCTAGCTGGTCTGTCATAATATAATAGAGACAGTAGATCTAGCTGGTCTGTCATAATATAATAGAGACAGTAGATCTAGCTGGTCTGTCATAATATAATAGAGACAGTAGATCTAGCTGGTCTGTCATAATATAATAGAGACAGTAGATCTAGCTGGTCTGTCATAATATAATAGAGACAGTAGATCTAGCTGGTCTGTCATAATATAATAGAGACAGTAGATCTAGCTGGTCTGTCATAATATAATAGAGACAGTAGATCTAGCTGGTCTGTCATAATATAATAGAGACAGTAGATCTAGCTGGTCTGTCATAATATAATAGAGACAGTAGATCTAGCTGGTCTGTCATAATATAATAGAGACAGTAGATCTAGCTGGTCTGTCATAATATAATAGAGACAGTAGATCTAGCTGGTCTGTCATAATATAATAGAGACAGTAGATCTAGCTGGTCTGTCATAATATAATAGAGACAGTAGATCTAGCTGGTCTGTCATAATATAATAGAGACAGTAGATCTAGCTGGTCTGTCATAATATAATAGAGACAGTAGATCTAGCTGGTCTGTCATAATATAATAGAGACAGTAGATCTAGCTGGTCTGTCATAATATAATAGAGACAGTAGATCTAGCTGGTCTGTCATAATATAATAGAGACAGTAGATCTAGCTGGTCTGTCATAATATAATAGAGACAGTAGATCTAGCTGGTCTGTCATAATATAATAGAGACAGTAGATCTAGCTGGTCTGTCATAATATAATAGAGACAGTAGATCTAGCTGGTCTGTCATAATATAATAGAGACAGTAGATCTAGCTGGTCTGTCATAATATAATAGAGACAGTAGATCTAGCTGGTCTGTCATAATATAATAGAGACAGTAGATCTAGCTGGTCTGTCATAATATAATAGAGACAGTAGATCTAGCTGGTCTGTCATAATATAATAGAGACAGTAGATCTAGCTGGTCTGTCATAATATAATAGAGACAGTAGATCTAGCTGGTCTGTCATAATATAATAGAGACAGTAGATCTAGCTGGTCTGTCATAATATAATAGAGACAGTAGATCTAGCTGGTCTGTCATAATATAATAGAGACAGTAGATCTAGCTGGTCTGTCATAATATAATAGAGACAGTAGATCTAGCTGGTCTGTCATAATATAATAGAGACAGTAGATCTAGCTGGTCTGTCATAATATAATAGAGACAGTAGATCTAGCTGGTCTGTCATAATATAATAGAGACAGTAGATCTAGCTGGTCTGTCATAATATAATAGAGACAGTAGATCTAGCTGGTCTGTCATAATATAATAGAGACAGTAGATCTAGCTGGTCTGTCATAATATAATAGAGACAGTAGATCTAGCTGGTCTGTCATAATATAATAGAGACAGTAGATCTAGCTGGTCTGTCATAATATAATAGAGACAGTAGATCTAGCTGGTCTGTCATAATATAATAGAGACAGTAGATCTAGCTGGTCTGTCATAATATAATAGAGACAGTAGATCTAGCTGGTCTGTCATAATATAATAGAGACAGTAGATCTAGCTGGTCTGTCATAATATAATAGAGACAGTAGATCTAGCTGGTCTGTCATAATATAATAGAGACAGTAGATCTAGCTGGTCTGTCATAATATAATAGAGACAGTAGATCTAGCTGGTCTGTCATAATATAATAGAGACAGTAGATCTAGCTGGTCTGTCATAATATAATAGAGACAGTAGATCTAGCTGGTCTGTCATAATATAATAGAGACAGTAGATCTAGCTGGTCTGTCATAATATAATAGAGACAGTAGATCTAGCTGGTCTGTCATAATATAATAGAGACAGTAGATCTAGCTGGTCTGTCATAATATAATAGAGACAGTAGATCTAGCTGGTCTGTCATAATATAATAGAGACAGTAGATCTAGCTGGTCTGTCATAATATAATAGAGACAGTAGATCTAGCTGGTCTGTCATAATATAATAGAGACAGTAGATCTAGCTGGTCTGTCATAATATAATAGAGACAGTAGATCTAGCTGGTCTGTCATAATATAATAGAGACAGTAGATCTAGCTGGTCTGTCATAATATAATAGAGACAGTAGATCTAGCTGGTCTGTCATAATATAATAGAGACAGTAGATCTAGCTGGTCTGTCATAATATAATAGAGACAGTAGATCTAGCTGGTCTGTCATAATATAATAGAGACAGTAGATCTAGCTGGTCTGTCATAATATAATAGAGACAGTAGATCTAGCTGGTCTGTCATAATATAATAGAGACAGTAGATCTAGCTGGTCTGTCATAATATAATAGAGACAGTAGATCTAGCTGGTCTGTCATAATATAATAGAGACAGTAGATCTAGCTGGTCTGTCATAATATAATAGAGACAGTAGATCTAGCTGGTCTGTCATAATATAATAGAGACAGTAGATCTAGCTGGTCTGTCATAATATAATAGAGACAGTAGATCTAGCTGGTCTGTCATAATATAATAGAGACAGTAGATCTAGCTGGTCTGTCATAATATAATAGAGACAGTAGATCTAGCTGGTCTGTCATAATATAATAGAGACAGTAGATCTAGCTGGTCTGTCATAATATAATAGAGACAGTAGATCTAGCTGGTCTGTCATAATATAATAGAGACAGTAGATCTAGCTGGTCTGTCATAATATAATAGAGACAGTAGATCTAGCTGGTCTGTCATAATATAATAGAGACAGTAGATCTAGCTGGTCTGTCATAATATAATAGAGACAGTAGATCTAGCTGGTCTGTCATAATATAATAGAGACAGTAGATCTAGCTGGTCTGTCATAATATAATAGAGACAGTAGATCTAGCTGGTCTGTCATAATATAATAGAGACAGTAGATCTAGCTGGTCTGTCATAATATAATAGAGACAGTAGATCTAGCTGGTCTGTCATAATATAATAGAGACAGTAGATCTAGCTGGTCTGTCATAATATAATAGAGACAGTAGATCTAGCTGGTCTGTCATAATATAATAGAGACAGTAGATCTAGCTGGTCTGTCATAATATAATAGAGACAGTAGATCTAGCTGGTCTGTCATAATATAATAGAGACAGTAGATCTAGCTGGTCTGTCATAATATAATAGAGACAGTAGATCTAGCTGGTCTGTCATAATATAATAGAGACAGTAGATCTAGCTGGTCTGTCATAATATAATAGAGACAGTAGATCTAGCTGGTCTGTCATAATATAATAGAGACAGTAGATCTAGCTGGTCTGTCATAATATAATAGAGACAGTAGATCTAGCTGGTCTGTCATAATATAATAGAGACAGTAGATCTAGCTGGTCTGTCATAATATAATAGAGACAGTAGATCTAGCTGGTCTGTCATAATATAATAGAGACAGTAGATCTAGCTGGTCTGTCATAATATAATAGAGACAGTAGATCTAGCTGGTCTGTCATAATATAATAGAGACAGTAGATCTAGCTGGTCTGTCATAATATAATAGAGACAGTAGATCTAGCTGGTCTGTCATAATATAATAGAGACAGTAGATCTAGCTGGTCTGTCATAATATAATAGAGACAGTAGATCTAGCTGGTCTGTCATAATATAATAGAGACAGTAGATCTAGCTGGTCTGTCATAATATAATAGAGACAGTAGATCTAGCTGGTCTGTCATAATATAATAGAGACAGTAGATCTAGCTGGTCTGTCATAATATAATAGAGACAGTAGATCTAGCTGGTCTGTCATAATATAATAGAGACAGTAGATCTAGCTGGTCTGTCATAATATAATAGAGACAGTAGATCTAGCTGGTCTGTCATAATATAATAGAGACAGTAGATCTAGCTGGTCTGTCATAATATAATAGAGACAGTAGATCTAGCTGGTCTGTCATAATATAATAGAGACAGTAGATCTAGCTGGTCTGTCATAATATAATAGAGACAGTAGATCTAGCTGGTCTGTCATAATATAATAGAGACAGTAGATCTAGCTGGTCTGTCATAATATAATAGAGACAGTAGATCTAGCTGGTCTGTCATAATATAATAGAGACAGTAGATCTAGCTGGTCTGTCATAATATAATAGAGACAGTAGATCTAGCTGGTCTGTCATAATATAATAGAGACAGTAGATCTAGCTGGTCTGTCATAATATAATAGAGACAGTAGATCTAGCTGGTCTGTCATAATATAATAGAGACAGTAGATCTAGCTGGTCTGTCATAATATAATAGAGACAGTAGATCTAGCTGGTCTGTCATAATATAATAGAGACAGTAGATCTAGCTGGTCTGTCATAATATAATAGAGACAGTAGATCTAGCTGGTCTGTCATAATATAATAGAGACAGTAGATCTAGCTGGTCTGTCATAATATAATAGAGACAGTAGATCTAGCTGGTCTGTCATAATATAATAGAGACAGTAGATCTAGCTGGTCTGTCATAATATAATAGAGACAGTAGATCTAGCTGGTCTGTCATAATATAATAGAGACAGTAGATCTAGCTGGTCTGTCATAATATAATAGAGACAGTAGATCTAGCTGGTCTGTCATAATATAATAGAGACAGTAGATCTAGCTGGTCTGTCATAATATAATAGAGACAGTAGATCTAGCTGGTCTGTCATAATATAATAGAGACAGTAGATCTAGCTGGTCTGTCATAATATAATAGAGACAGTAGATCTAGCTGGTCTGTCATAATATAATAGAGACAGTAGATCTAGCTGGTCTGTCATAATATAATAGAGACAGTAGATCTAGCTGGTCTGTCATAATATAATAGAGACAGTAGATCTAGCTGGTCTGTCATAATATAATAGAGACAGTAGATCTAGCTGGTCTGTCATAATATAATAGAGACAGTAGATCTAGCTGGTCTGTCATAATATAATAGAGACAGTAGATCTAGCTGGTCTGTCATAATATAATAGAGACAGTAGATCTAGCTGGTCTGTCATAATATAATAGAGACAGTAGATCTAGCTGGTCTGTCATAATATAATAGAGACAGTAGATCTAGCTGGTCTGTCATAATATAATAGAGACAGTAGATCTAGCTGGTCTGTCATAATATAATAGAGACAGTAGATCTAGCTGGTCTGTCATAATATAATAGAGACAGTAGATCTAGCTGGTCTGTCATAATATAATAGAGACAGTAGATCTAGCTGGTCTGTCATAATATAATAGAGACAGTAGATCTAGCTGGTCTGTCATAATATAATAGAGACAGTAGATCTAGCTGGTCTGTCATAATATAATAGAGACAGTAGATCTAGCTGGTCTGTCATAATATAATAGAGACAGTAGATCTAGCTGGTCTGTCATAATATAATAGAGACAGTAGATCTAGCTGGTCTGTCATAATATAATAGAGACAGTAGATCTAGCTGGTCTGTCATAATATAATAGAGACAGTAGATCTAGCTGGTCTGTCATAATATAATAGAGACAGTAGATCTAGCTGGTCTGTCATAATATAATAGAGACAGTAGATCTAGCTGGTCTGTCATAATATAATAGAGACAGTAGATCTAGCTGGTCTGTCATAATATAATAGAGACAGTAGATCTAGCTGGTCTGTCATAATATAATAGAGACAGTAGATCTAGCTGGTCTGTCATAATATAATAGAGACAGTAGATCTAGCTGGTCTGTCATAATATAATAGAGACAGTAGATCTAGCTGGTCTGTCATAATATAATAGAGACAGTAGATCTAGCTGGTCTGTCATAATATAATAGAGACAGTAGATCTAGCTGGTCTGTCATAATATAATAGAGACAGTAGATCTAGCTGGTCTGTCATAATATAATAGAGACAGTAGATCTAGCTGGTCTGTCATAATATAATAGAGACAGTAGATCTAGCTGGTCTGTCATAATATAATAGAGACAGTAGATCTAGCTGGTCTGTCATAATATAATAGAGACAGTAGATCTAGCTGGTCTGTCATAATATAATAGAGACAGTAGATCTAGCTGGTCTGTCATAATATAATAGAGACAGTAGATCTAGCTGGTCTGTCATAATATAATAGAGACAGTAGATCTAGCTGGTCTGTCATAATATAATAGAGACAGTAGATCTAGCTGGTCTGTCATAATATAATAGAGACAGTAGATCTAGCTGGTCTGTCATAATATAATAGAGACAGTAGATCTAGCTGGTCTGTCATAATATAATAGAGACAGTAGATCTAGCTGGTCTGTCATAATATAATAGAGACAGTAGATCTAGCTGGTCTGTCATAATATAATAGAGACAGTAGATCTAGCTGGTCTGTCATAATATAATAGAGACAGTAGATCTAGCTGGTCTGTCATAATATAATAGAGACAGTAGATCTAGCTGGTCTGTCATAATATAATAGAGACAGTAGATCTAGCTGGTCTGTCATAATATAATAGAGACAGTAGATCTAGCTGGTCTGTCATAATATAATAGAGACAGTAGATCTAGCTGGTCTGTCATAATATAATAGAGACAGTAGATCTAGCTGGTCTGTCATAATATAATAGAGACAGTAGATCTAGCTGGTCTGTCATAATATAATAGAGACAGTAGATCTAGCTGGTCTGTCATAATATAATAGAGACAGTAGATCTAGCTGGTCTGTCATAATATAATAGAGACAGTAGATCTAGCTGGTCTGTCATAATATAATAGAGACAGTAGATCTAGCTGGTCTGTCATAATATAATAGAGACAGTAGATCTAGCTGGTCTGTCATAATATAATAGAGACAGTAGATCTAGCTGGTCTGTCATAATATAATAGAGACAGTAGATCTAGCTGGTCTGTCATAATATAATAGAGACAGTAGATCTAGCTGGTCTGTCATAATATAATAGAGACAGTAGATCTAGCTGGTCTGTCATAATATAATAGAGACAGTAGATCTAGCTGGTCTGTCATAATATAATAGAGACAGTAGATCTAGCTGGTCTGTCATAATATAATAGAGACAGTAGATCTAGCTGGTCTGTCATAATATAATAGAGACAGTAGATCTAGCTGGTCTGTCATAATATAATAGAGACAGTAGATCTAGCTGGTCTGTCATAATATAATAGAGACAGTAGATCTAGCTGGTCTGTCATAATATAATAGAGACAGTAGATCTAGCTGGTCTGTCATAATATAATAGAGACAGTAGATCTAGCTGGTCTGTCATAATATAATAGAGACAGTAGATCTAGCTGGTCTGTCATAATATAATAGAGACAGTAGATCTAGCTGGTCTGTCATAATATAATAGAGACAGTAGATCTAGCTGGTCTGTCATAATATAATAGAGACAGTAGATCTAGCTGGTCTGTCATAATATAATAGAGACAGTAGATCTAGCTGGTCTGTCATAATATAATAGAGACAGTAGATCTAGCTGGTCTGTCATAATATAATAGAGACAGTAGATCTAGCTGGTCTGTCATAATATAATAGAGACAGTAGATCTAGCTGGTCTGTCATAATATAATAGAGACAGTAGATCTAGCTGGTCTGTCATAATATAATAGAGACAGTAGATCTAGCTGGTCTGTCATAATATAATAGAGACAGTAGATCTAGCTGGTCTGTCATAATATAATAGAGACAGTAGATCTAGCTGGTCTGTCATAATATAATAGAGACAGTAGATCTAGCTGGTCTGTCATAATATAATAGAGACAGTAGATCTAGCTGGTCTGTCATAATATAATAGAGACAGTAGATCTAGCTGGTCTGTCATAATATAATAGAGACAGTAGATCTAGCTGGTCTGTCATAATATAATAGAGACAGTAGATCTAGCTGGTCTGTCATAATATAATAGAGACAGTAGATCTAGCTGGTCTGTCATAATATAATAGAGACAGTAGATCTAGCTGGTCTGTCATAATATAATAGAGACAGTAGATCTAGCTGGTCTGTCATAATATAATAGAGACAGTAGATCTAGCTGGTCTGTCATAATATAATAGAGACAGTAGATCTAGCTGGTCTGTCATAATATAATAGAGACAGTAGATCTAGCTGGTCTGTCATAATATAATAGAGACAGTAGATCTAGCTGGTCTGTCATAATATAATAGAGACAGTAGATCTAGCTGGTCTGTCATAATATAATAGAGACAGTAGATCTAGCTGGTCTGTCATAATATAATAGAGACAGTAGATCTAGCTGGTCTGTCATAATATAATAGAGACAGTAGATCTAGCTGGTCTGTCATAATATAATAGAGACAGTAGATCTAGCTGGTCTGTCATAATATAATAGAGACAGTAGATCTAGCTGGTCTGTCATAATATAATAGAGACAGTAGATCTAGCTGGTCTGTCATAATATAATAGAGACAGTAGATCTAGCTGGTCTGTCATAATATAATAGAGACAGTAGATCTAGCTGGTCTGTCATAATATAATAGAGACAGTAGATCTAGCTGGTCTGTCATAATATAATAGAGACAGTAGATCTAGCTGGTCTGTCATAATATAATAGAGACAGTAGATCTAGCTGGTCTGTCATAATATAATAGAGACAGTAGATCTAGCTGGTCTGTCATAATATAATAGAGACAGTAGATCTAGCTGGTCTGTCATAATATAATAGAGACAGTAGATCTAGCTGGTCTGTCATAATATAATAGAGACAGTAGATCTAGCTGGTCTGTCATAATATAATAGAGACAGTAGATCTAGCTGGTCTGTCATAATATAATAGAGACAGTAGATCTAGCTGGTCTGTCATAATATAATAGAGACAGTAGATCTAGCTGGTCTGTCATAATATAATAGAGACAGTAGATCTAGCTGGTCTGTCATAATATAATAGAGACAGTAGATCTAGCTGGTCTGTCATAATATAATAGAGACAGTAGATCTAGCTGGTCTGTCATAATATAATAGAGACAGTAGATCTAGCTGGTCTGTCATAATATAATAGAGACAGTAGATCTAGCTGGTCTGTCATAATATAATAGAGACAGTAGATCTAGCTGGTCTGTCATAATATAATAGAGACAGTAGATCTAGCTGGTCTGTCATAATATAATAGAGACAGTAGATCTAGCTGGTCTGTCATAATATAATAGAGACAGTAGATCTAGCTGGTCTGTCATAATATAATAGAGACAGTAGATCTAGCTGGTCTGTCATAATATAATAGAGACAGTAGATCTAGCTGGTCTGTCATAATATAATAGAGACAGTAGATCTAGCTGGTCTGTCATAATATAATAGAGACAGTAGATCTAGCTGGTCTGTCATAATATAATAGAGACAGTAGATCTAGCTGGTCTGTCATAATATAATAGAGACAGTAGATCTAGCTGGTCTGTCATAATATAATAGAGACAGTAGATCTAGCTGGTCTGTCATAATATAATAGAGACAGTAGATCTAGCTGGTCTGTCATAATATAATAGAGACAGTAGATCTAGCTGGTCTGTCATAATATAATAGAGACAGTAGATCTAGCTGGTCTGTCATAATATAATAGAGACAGTAGATCTAGCTGGTCTGTCATAATATAATAGAGACAGTAGATCTAGCTGGTCTGTCATAATATAATAGAGACAGTAGATCTAGCTGGTCTGTCATAATATAATAGAGACAGTAGATCTAGCTGGTCTGTCATAATATAATAGAGACAGTAGATCTAGCTGGTCTGTCATAATATAATAGAGACAGTAGATCTAGCTGGTCTGTCATAATATAATAGAGACAGTAGATCTAGCTGGTCTGTCATAATATAATAGAGACAGTAGATCTAGCTGGTCTGTCATAATATAATAGAGACAGTAGATCTAGCTGGTCTGTCATAATATAATAGAGACAGTAGATCTAGCTGGTCTGTCATAATATAATAGAGACAGTAGATCTAGCTGGTCTGTCATAATATAATAGAGACAGTAGATCTAGCTGGTCTGTCATAATATAATAGAGACAGTAGATCTAGCTGGTCTGTCATAATATAATAGAGACAGTAGATCTAGCTGGTCTGTCATAATATAATAGAGACAGTAGATCTAGCTGGTCTGTCATAATATAATAGAGACAGTAGATCTAGCTGGTCTGTCATAATATAATAGAGACAGTAGATCTAGCTGGTCTGTCATAATATAATAGAGACAGTAGATCTAGCTGGTCTGTCATAATATAATAGAGACAGTAGATCTAGCTGGTCTGTCATAATATAATAGAGACAGTAGATCTAGCTGGTCTGTCATAATATAATAGAGACAGTAGATCTAGCTGGTCTGTCATAATATAATAGAGACAGTAGATCTAGCTGGTCTGTCATAATATAATAGAGACAGTAGATCTAGCTGGTCTGTCATAATATAATAGAGACAGTAGATCTAGCTGGTCTGTCATAATATAATAGAGACAGTAGATCTAGCTGGTCTGTCATAATATAATAGAGACAGTAGATCTAGCTGGTCTGTCATAATATAATAGAGACAGTAGATCTAGCTGGTCTGTCATAATATAATAGAGACAGTAGATCTAGCTGGTCTGTCATAATATAATAGAGACAGTAGATCTAGCTGGTCTGTCATAATATAATAGAGACAGTAGATCTAGCTGGTCTGTCATAATATAATAGAGACAGTAGATCTAGCTGGTCTGTCATAATATAATAGAGACAGTAGATCTAGCTGGTCTGTCATAATATAATAGAGACAGTAGATCTAGCTGGTCTGTCATAATATAATAGAGACAGTAGATCTAGCTGGTCTGTCATAATATAATAGAGACAGTAGATCTAGCTGGTCTGTCATAATATAATAGAGACAGTAGATCTAGCTGGTCTGTCATAATATAATAGAGACAGTAGATCTAGCTGGTCTGTCATAATATAATAGAGACAGTAGATCTAGCTGGTCTGTCATAATATAATAGAGACAGTAGATCTAGCTGGTCTGTCATAATATAATAGAGACAGTAGATCTAGCTGGTCTGTCATAATATAATAGAGACAGTAGATCTAGCTGGTCTGTCATAATATAATAGAGACAGTAGATCTAGCTGGTCTGTCATAATATAATAGAGACAGTAGATCTAGCTGGTCTGTCATAATATAATAGAGACAGTAGATCTAGCTGGTCTGTCATAATATAATAGAGACAGTAGATCTAGCTGGTCTGTCATAATATAATAGAGACAGTAGATCTAGCTGGTCTGTCATAATATAATAGAGACAGTAGATCTAGCTGGTCTGTCATAATATAATAGAGACAGTAGATCTAGCTGGTCTGTCATAATATAATAGAGACAGTAGATCTAGCTGGTCTGTCATAATATAATAGAGACAGTAGATCTAGCTGGTCTGTCATAATATAATAGAGACAGTAGATCTAGCTGGTCTGTCATAATATAATAGAGACAGTAGATCTAGCTGGTCTGTCATAATATAATAGAGACAGTAGATCTAGCTGGTCTGTCATAATATAATAGAGACAGTAGATCTAGCTGGTCTGTCATAATATAATAGAGACAGTAGATCTAGCTGGTCTGTCATAATATAATAGAGACAGTAGATCTAGCTGGTCTGTCATAATATAATAGAGACAGTAGATCTAGCTGGTCTGTCATAATATAATAGAGACAGTAGATCTAGCTGGTCTGTCATAATATAATAGAGACAGTAGATCTAGCTGGTCTGTCATAATATAATAGAGACAGTAGATCTAGCTGGTCTGTCATAATATAATAGAGACAGTAGATCTAGCTGGTCTGTCATAATATAATAGAGACAGTAGATCTAGCTGGTCTGTCATAATATAATAGAGACAGTAGATCTAGCTGGTCTGTCATAATATAATAGAGACAGTAGATCTAGCTGGTCTGTCATAATATAATAGAGACAGTAGATCTAGCTGGTCTGTCATAATATAATAGAGACAGTAGATCTAGCTGGTCTGTCATAATATAATAGAGACAGTAGATCTAGCTGGTCTGTCATAATATAATAGAGACAGTAGATCTAGCTGGTCTGTCATAATATAATAGAGACAGTAGATCTAGCTGGTCTGTCATAATATAATAGAGACAGTAGATCTAGCTGGTCTGTCATAATATAATAGAGACAGTAGATCTAGCTGGTCTGTCATAATATAATAGAGACAGTAGATCTAGCTGGTCTGTCATAATATAATAGAGACAGTAGATCTAGCTGGTCTGTCATAATATAATAGAGACAGTAGATCTAGCTGGTCTGTCATAATATAATAGAGACAGTAGATCTAGCTGGTCTGTCATAATATAATAGAGACAGTAGATCTAGCTGGTCTGTCATAATATAATAGAGACAGTAGATCTAGCTGGTCTGTCATAATATAATAGAGACAGTAGATCTAGCTGGTCTGTCATAATATAATAGAGACAGTAGATCTAGCTGGTCTGTCATAATATAATAGAGACAGTAGATCTAGCTGGTCTGTCATAATATAATAGAGACAGTAGATCTAGCTGGTCTGTCATAATATAATAGAGACAGTAGATCTAGCTGGTCTGTCATAATATAATAGAGACAGTAGATCTAGCTGGTCTGTCATAATATAATAGAGACAGTAGATCTAGCTGGTCTGTCATAATATAATAGAGACAGTAGATCTAGCTGGTCTGTCATAATATAATAGAGACAGTAGATCTAGCTGGTCTGTCATAATATAATAGAGACAGTAGATCTAGCTGGTCTGTCATAATATAATAGAGACAGTAGATCTAGCTGGTCTGTCATAATATAATAGAGACAGTAGATCTAGCTGGTCTGTCATAATATAATAGAGACAGTAGATCTAGCTGGTCTGTCATAATATAATAGAGACAGTAGATCTAGCTGGTCTGTCATAATATAATAGAGACAGTAGATCTAGCTGGTCTGTCATAATATAATAGAGACAGTAGATCTAGCTGGTCTGTCATAATATAATAGAGACAGTAGATCTAGCTGGTCTGTCATAATATAATAGAGACAGTAGATCTAGCTGGTCTGTCATAATATAATAGAGACAGTAGATCTAGCTGGTCTGTCATAATATAATAGAGACAGTAGATCTAGCTGGTCTGTCATAATATAATAGAGACAGTAGATCTAGCTGGTCTGTCATAATATAATAGAGACAGTAGATCTAGCTGGTCTGTCATAATATAATAGAGACAGTAGATCTAGCTGGTCTGTCATAATATAATAGAGACAGTAGATCTAGCTGGTCTGTCATAATATAATAGAGACAGTAGATCTAGCTGGTCTGTCATAATATAATAGAGACAGTAGATCTAGCTGGTCTGTCATAATATAATAGAGACAGTAGATCTAGCTGGTCTGTCATAATATAATAGAGACAGTAGATCTAGCTGGTCTGTCATAATATAATAGAGACAGTAGATCTAGCTGGTCTGTCATAATATAATAGAGACAGTAGATCTAGCTGGTCTGTCATAATATAATAGAGACAGTAGATCTAGCTGGTCTGTCATAATATAATAGAGACAGTAGATCTAGCTGGTCTGTCATAATATAATAGAGACAGTAGATCTAGCTGGTCTGTCATAATATAATAGAGACAGTAGATCTAGCTGGTCTGTCATAATATAATAGAGACAGTAGATCTAGCTGGTCTGTCATAATATAATAGAGACAGTAGATCTAGCTGGTCTGTCATAATATAATAGAGACAGTAGATCTAGCTGGTCTGTCATAATATAATAGAGACAGTAGATCTAGCTGGTCTGTCATAATATAATAGAGACAGTAGATCTAGCTGGTCTGTCATAATATAATAGAGACAGTAGATCTAGCTGGTCTGTCATAATATAATAGAGACAGTAGATCTAGCTGGTCTGTCATAATATAATAGAGACAGTAGATCTAGCTGGTCTGTCATAATATAATAGAGACAGTAGATCTAGCTGGTCTGTCATAATATAATAGAGACAGTAGATCTAGCTGGTCTGTCATAATATAATAGAGACAGTAGATCTAGCTGGTCTGTCATAATATAATAGAGACAGTAGATCTAGCTGGTCTGTCATAATATAATAGAGACAGTAGATCTAGCTGGTCTGTCATAATATAATAGAGACAGTAGATCTAGCTGGTCTGTCATAATATAATAGAGACAGTAGATCTAGCTGGTCTGTCATAATATAATAGAGACAGTAGATCTAGCTGGTCTGTCATAATATAATAGAGACAGTAGATCTAGCTGGTCTGTCATAATATAATAGAGACAGTAGATCTAGCTGGTCTGTCATAATATAATAGAGACAGTAGATCTAGCTGGTCTGTCATAATATAATAGAGACAGTAGATCTAGCTGGTCTGTCATAATATAATAGAGACAGTAGATCTAGCTGGTCTGTCATAATATAATAGAGACAGTAGATCTAGCTGGTCTGTCATAATATAATAGAGACAGTAGATCTAGCTGGTCTGTCATAATATAATAGAGACAGTAGATCTAGCTGGTCTGTCATAATATAATAGAGACAGTAGATCTAGCTGGTCTGTCATAATATAATAGAGACAGTAGATCTAGCTGGTCTGTCATAATATAATAGAGACAGTAGATCTAGCTGGTCTGTCATAATATAATAGAGACAGTAGATCTAGCTGGTCTGTCATAATATAATAGAGACAGTAGATCTAGCTGGTCTGTCATAATATAATAGAGACAGTAGATCTAGCTGGTCTGTCATAATATAATAGAGACAGTAGATCTAGCTGGTCTGTCATAATATAATAGAGACAGTAGATCTAGCTGGTCTGTCATAATATAATAGAGACAGTAGATCTAGCTGGTCTGTCATAATATAATAGAGACAGTAGATCTAGCTGGTCTGTCATAATATAATAGAGACAGTAGATCTAGCTGGTCTGTCATAATATAATAGAGACAGTAGATCTAGCTGGTCTGTCATAATATAATAGAGACAGTAGATCTAGCTGGTCTGTCATAATATAATAGAGACAGTAGATCTAGCTGGTCTGTCATAATATAATAGAGACAGTAGATCTAGCTGGTCTGTCATAATATAATAGAGACAGTAGATCTAGCTGGTCTGTCATAATATAATAGAGACAGTAGATCTAGCTGGTCTGTCATAATATAATAGAGACAGTAGATCTAGCTGGTCTGTCATAATATAATAGAGACAGTAGATCTAGCTGGTCTGTCATAATATAATAGAGACAGTAGATCTAGCTGGTCTGTCATAATATAATAGAGACAGTAGATCTAGCTGGTCTGTCATAATATAATAGAGACAGTAGATCTAGCTGGTCTGTCATAATATAATAGAGACAGTAGATCTAGCTGGTCTGTCATAATATAATAGAGACAGTAGATCTAGCTGGTCTGTCATAATATAATAGAGACAGTAGATCTAGCTGGTCTGTCATAATATAATAGAGACAGTAGATCTAGCTGGTCTGTCATAATATAATAGAGACAGTAGATCTAGCTGGTCTGTCATAATATAATAGAGACAGTAGATCTAGCTGGTCTGTCATAATATAATAGAGACAGTAGATCTAGCTGGTCTGTCATAATATAATAGAGACAGTAGATCTAGCTGGTCTGTCATAATATAATAGAGACAGTAGATCTAGCTGGTCTGTCATAATATAATAGAGACAGTAGATCTAGCTGGTCTGTCATAATATAATAGAGACAGTAGATCTAGCTGGTCTGTCATAATATAATAGAGACAGTAGATCTAGCTGGTCTGTCATAATATAATAGAGACAGTAGATCTAGCTGGTCTGTCATAATATAATAGAGACAGTAGATCTAGCTGGTCTGTCATAATATAATAGAGACAGTAGATCTAGCTGGTCTGTCATAATATAATAGAGACAGTAGATCTAGCTGGTCTGTCATAATATAATAGAGACAGTAGATCTAGCTGGTCTGTCATAATATAATAGAGACAGTAGATCTAGCTGGTCTGTCATAATATAATAGAGACAGTAGATCTAGCTGGTCTGTCATAATATAATAGAGACAGTAGATCTAGCTGGTCTGTCATAATATAATAGAGACAGTAGATCTAGCTGGTCTGTCATAATATAATAGAGACAGTAGATCTAGCTGGTCTGTCATAATATAATAGAGACAGTAGATCTAGCTGGTCTGTCATAATATAATAGAGACAGTAGATCTAGCTGGTCTGTCATAATATAATAGAGACAGTAGATCTAGCTGGTCTGTCATAATATAATAGAGACAGTAGATCTAGCTGGTCTGTCATAATATAATAGAGACAGTAGATCTAGCTGGTCTGTCATAATATAATAGAGACAGTAGATCTAGCTGGTCTGTCATAATATAATAGAGACAGTAGATCTAGCTGGTCTGTCATAATATAATAGAGACAGTAGATCTAGCTGGTCTGTCATAATATAATAGAGACAGTAGATCTAGCTGGTCTGTCATAATATAATAGAGACAGTAGATCTAGCTGGTCTGTCATAATATAATAGAGACAGTAGATCTAGCTGGTCTGTCATAATATAATAGAGACAGTAGATCTAGCTGGTCTGTCATAATATAATAGAGACAGTAGATCTAGCTGGTCTGTCATAATATAATAGAGACAGTAGATCTAGCTGGTCTGTCATAATATAATAGAGACAGTAGATCTAGCTGGTCTGTCATAATATAATAGAGACAGTAGATCTAGCTGGTCTGTCATAATATAATAGAGACAGTAGATCTAGCTGGTCTGTCATAATATAATAGAGACAGTAGATCTAGCTGGTCTGTCATAATATAATAGAGACAGTAGATCTAGCTGGTCTGTCATAATATAATAGAGACAGTAGATCTAGCTGGTCTGTCATAATATAATAGAGACAGTAGATCTAGCTGGTCTGTCATAATATAATAGAGACAGTAGATCTAGCTGGTCTGTCATAATATAATAGAGACAGTAGATCTAGCTGGTCTGTCATAATATAATAGAGACAGTAGATCTAGCTGGTCTGTCATAATATAATAGAGACAGTAGATCTAGCTGGTCTGTCATAATATAATAGAGACAGTAGATCTAGCTGGTCTGTCATAATATAATAGAGACAGTAGATCTAGCTGGTCTGTCATAATATAATAGAGACAGTAGATCTAGCTGGTCTGTCATAATATAATAGAGACAGTAGATCTAGCTGGTCTGTCATAATATAATAGAGACAGTAGATCTAGCTGGTCTGTCATAATATAATAGAGACAGTAGATCTAGCTGGTCTGTCATAATATAATAGAGACAGTAGATCTAGCTGGTCTGTCATAATATAATAGAGACAGTAGATCTAGCTGGTCTGTCATAATATAATAGAGACAGTAGATCTAGCTGGTCTGTCATAATATAATAGAGACAGTAGATCTAGCTGGTCTGTCATAATATAATAGAGACAGTAGATCTAGCTGGTCTGTCATAATATAATAGAGACAGTAGATCTAGCTGGTCTGTCATAATATAATAGAGACAGTAGATCTAGCTGGTCTGTCATAATATAATAGAGACAGTAGATCTAGCTGGTCTGTCATAATATAATAGAGACAGTAGATCTAGCTGGTCTGTCATAATATAATAGAGACAGTAGATCTAGCTGGTCTGTCATAATATAATAGAGACAGTAGATCTAGCTGGTCTGTCATAATATAATAGAGACAGTAGATCTAGCTGGTCTGTCATAATATAATAGAGACAGTAGATCTAGCTGGTCTGTCATAATATAATAGAGACAGTAGATCTAGCTGGTCTGTCATAATATAATAGAGACAGTAGATCTAGCTGGTCTGTCATAATATAATAGAGACAGTAGATCTAGCTGGTCTGTCATAATATAATAGAGACAGTAGATCTAGCTGGTCTGTCATAATATAATAGAGACAGTAGATCTAGCTGGTCTGTCATAATATAATAGAGACAGTAGATCTAGCTGGTCTGTCATAATATAATAGAGACAGTAGATCTAGCTGGTCTGTCATAATATAATAGAGACAGTAGATCTAGCTGGTCTGTCATAATATAATAGAGACAGTAGATCTAGCTGGTCTGTCATAATATAATAGAGACAGTAGATCTAGCTGGTCTGTCATAATATAATAGAGACAGTAGATCTAGCTGGTCTGTCATAATATAATAGAGACAGTAGATCTAGCTGGTCTGTCATAATATAATAGAGACAGTAGATCTAGCTGGTCTGTCATAATATAATAGAGACAGTAGATCTAGCTGGTCTGTCATAATATAATAGAGACAGTAGATCTAGCTGGTCTGTCATAATATAATAGAGACAGTAGATCTAGCTGGTCTGTCATAATATAATAGAGACAGTAGATCTAGCTGGTCTGTCATAATATAATAGAGACAGTAGATCTAGCTGGTCTGTCATAATATAATAGAGACAGTAGATCTAGCTGGTCTGTCATAATATAATAGAGACAGTAGATCTAGCTGGTCTGTCATAATATAATAGAGACAGTAGATCTAGCTGGTCTGTCATAATATAATAGAGACAGTAGATCTAGCTGGTCTGTCATAATATAATAGAGACAGTAGATCTAGCTGGTCTGTCATAATATAATAGAGACAGTAGATCTAGCTGGTCTGTCATAATATAATAGAGACAGTAGATCTAGCTGGTCTGTCATAATATAATAGAGACAGTAGATCTAGCTGGTCTGTCATAATATAATAGAGACAGTAGATCTAGCTGGTCTGTCATAATATAATAGAGACAGTAGATCTAGCTGGTCTGTCATAATATAATAGAGACAGTAGATCTAGCTGGTCTGTCATAATATAATAGAGACAGTAGATCTAGCTGGTCTGTCATAATATAATAGAGACAGTAGATCTAGCTGGTCTGTCATAATATAATAGAGACAGTAGATCTAGCTGGTCTGTCATAATATAATAGAGACAGTAGATCTAGCTGGTCTGTCATAATATAATAGAGACAGTAGATCTAGCTGGTCTGTCATAATATAATAGAGACAGTAGATCTAGCTGGTCTGTCATAATATAATAGAGACAGTAGATCTAGCTGGTCTGTCATAATATAATAGAGACAGTAGATCTAGCTGGTCTGTCATAATATAATAGAGACAGTAGATCTAGCTGGTCTGTCATAATATAATAGAGACAGTAGATCTAGCTGGTCTGTCATAATATAATAGAGACAGTAGATCTAGCTGGTCTGTCATAATATAATAGAGACAGTAGATCTAGCTGGTCTGTCATAATATAATAGAGACAGTAGATCTAGCTGGTCTGTCATAATATAATAGAGACAGTAGATCTAGCTGGTCTGTCATAATATAATAGAGACAGTAGATCTAGCTGGTCTGTCATAATATAATAGAGACAGTAGATCTAGCTGGTCTGTCATAATATAATAGAGACAGTAGATCTAGCTGGTCTGTCATAATATAATAGAGACAGTAGATCTAGCTGGTCTGTCATAATATAATAGAGACAGTAGATCTAGCTGGTCTGTCATAATATAATAGAGACAGTAGATCTAGCTGGTCTGTCATAATATAATAGAGACAGTAGATCTAGCTGGTCTGTCATAATATAATAGAGACAGTAGATCTAGCTGGTCTGTCATAATATAATAGAGACAGTAGATCTAGCTGGTCTGTCATAATATAATAGAGACAGTAGATCTAGCTGGTCTGTCATAATATAATAGAGACAGTAGATCTAGCTGGTCTGTCATAATATAATAGAGACAGTAGATCTAGCTGGTCTGTCATAATATAATAGAGACAGTAGATCTAGCTGGTCTGTCATAATATAATAGAGACAGTAGATCTAGCTGGTCTGTCATAATATAATAGAGACAGTAGATCTAGCTGGTCTGTCATAATATAATAGAGACAGTAGATCTAGCTGGTCTGTCATAATATAATAGAGACAGTAGATCTAGCTGGTCTGTCATAATATAATAGAGACAGTAGATCTAGCTGGTCTGTCATAATATAATAGAGACAGTAGATCTAGCTGGTCTGTCATAATATAATAGAGACAGTAGATCTAGCTGGTCTGTCATAATATAATAGAGACAGTAGATCTAGCTGGTCTGTCATAATATAATAGAGACAGTAGATCTAGCTGGTCTGTCATAATATAATAGAGACAGTAGATCTAGCTGGTCTGTCATAATATAATAGAGACAGTAGATCTAGCTGGTCTGTCATAATATAATAGAGACAGTAGATCTAGCTGGTCTGTCATAATATAATAGAGACAGTAGATCTAGCTGGTCTGTCATAATATAATAGAGACAGTAGATCTAGCTGGTCTGTCATAATATAATAGAGACAGTAGATCTAGCTGGTCTGTCATAATATAATAGAGACAGTAGATCTAGCTGGTCTGTCATAATATAATAGAGACAGTAGATCTAGCTGGTCTGTCATAATATAATAGAGACAGTAGATCTAGCTGGTCTGTCATAATATAATAGAGACAGTAGATCTAGCTGGTCTGTCATAATATAATAGAGACAGTAGATCTAGCTGGTCTGTCATAATATAATAGAGACAGTAGATCTAGCTGGTCTGTCATAATATAATAGAGACAGTAGATCTAGCTGGTCTGTCATAATATAATAGAGACAGTAGATCTAGCTGGTCTGTCATAATATAATAGAGACAGTAGATCTAGCTGGTCTGTCATAATATAATAGAGACAGTAGATCTAGCTGGTCTGTCATAATATAATAGAGACAGTAGATCTAGCTGGTCTGTCATAATATAATAGAGACAGTAGATCTAGCTGGTCTGTCATAATATAATAGAGACAGTAGATCTAGCTGGTCTGTCATAATATAATAGAGACAGTAGATCTAGCTGGTCTGTCATAATATAATAGAGACAGTAGATCTAGCTGGTCTGTCATAATATAATAGAGACAGTAGATCTAGCTGGTCTGTCATAATATAATAGAGACAGTAGATCTAGCTGGTCTGTCATAATATAATAGAGACAGTAGATCTAGCTGGTCTGTCATAATATAATAGAGACAGTAGATCTAGCTGGTCTGTCATAATATAATAGAGACAGTAGATCTAGCTGGTCTGTCATAATATAATAGAGACAGTAGATCTAGCTGGTCTGTCATAATATAATAGAGACAGTAGATCTAGCTGGTCTGTCATAATATAATAGAGACAGTAGATCTAGCTGGTCTGTCATAATATAATAGAGACAGTAGATCTAGCTGGTCTGTCATAATATAATAGAGACAGTAGATCTAGCTGGTCTGTCATAATATAATAGAGACAGTAGATCTAGCTGGTCTGTCATAATATAATAGAGACAGTAGATCTAGCTGGTCTGTCATAATATAATAGAGACAGTAGATCTAGCTGGTCTGTCATAATATAATAGAGACAGTAGATCTAGCTGGTCTGTCATAATATAATAGAGACAGTAGATCTAGCTGGTCTGTCATAATATAATAGAGACAGTAGATCTAGCTGGTCTGTCATAATATAATAGAGACAGTAGATCTAGCTGGTCTGTCATAATATAATAGAGACAGTAGATCTAGCTGGTCTGTCATAATATAATAGAGACAGTAGATCTAGCTGGTCTGTCATAATATAATAGAGACAGTAGATCTAGCTGGTCTGTCATAATATAATAGAGACAGTAGATCTAGCTGGTCTGTCATAATATAATAGAGACAGTAGATCTAGCTGGTCTGTCATAATATAATAGAGACAGTAGATCTAGCTGGTCTGTCATAATATAATAGAGACAGTAGATCTAGCTGGTCTGTCATAATATAATAGAGACAGTAGATCTAGCTGGTCTGTCATAATATAATAGAGACAGTAGATCTAGCTGGTCTGTCATAATATAATAGAGACAGTAGATCTAGCTGGTCTGTCATAATATAATAGAGACAGTAGATCTAGCTGGTCTGTCATAATATAATAGAGACAGTAGATCTAGCTGGTCTGTCATAATATAATAGAGACAGTAGATCTAGCTGGTCTGTCATAATATAATAGAGACAGTAGATCTAGCTGGTCTGTCATAATATAATAGAGACAGTAGATCTAGCTGGTCTGTCATAATATAATAGAGACAGTAGATCTAGCTGGTCTGTCATAATATAATAGAGACAGTAGATCTAGCTGGTCTGTCATAATATAATAGAGACAGTAGATCTAGCTGGTCTGTCATAATATAATAGAGACAGTAGATCTAGCTGGTCTGTCATAATATAATAGAGACAGTAGATCTAGCTGGTCTGTCATAATATAATAGAGACAGTAGATCTAGCTGGTCTGTCATAATATAATAGAGACAGTAGATCTAGCTGGTCTGTCATAATATAATAGAGACAGTAGATCTAGCTGGTCTGTCATAATATAATAGAGACAGTAGATCTAGCTGGTCTGTCATAATATAATAGAGACAGTAGATCTAGCTGGTCTGTCATAATATAATAGAGACAGTAGATCTAGCTGGTCTGTCATAATATAATAGAGACAGTAGATCTAGCTGGTCTGTCATAATATAATAGAGACAGTAGATCTAGCTGGTCTGTCATAATATAATAGAGACAGTAGATCTAGCTGGTCTGTCATAATATAATAGAGACAGTAGATCTAGCTGGTCTGTCATAATATAATAGAGACAGTAGATCTAGCTGGTCTGTCATAATATAATAGAGACAGTAGATCTAGCTGGTCTGTCATAATATAATAGAGACAGTAGATCTAGCTGGTCTGTCATAATATAATAGAGACAGTAGATCTAGCTGGTCTGTCATAATATAATAGAGACAGTAGATCTAGCTGGTCTGTCATAATATAATAGAGACAGTAGATCTAGCTGGTCTGTCATAATATAATAGAGACAGTAGATCTAGCTGGTCTGTCATAATATAATAGAGACAGTAGATCTAGCTGGTCTGTCATAATATAATAGAGACAGTAGATCTAGCTGGTCTGTCATAATATAATAGAGACAGTAGATCTAGCTGGTCTGTCATAATATAATAGAGACAGTAGATCTAGCTGGTCTGTCATAATATAATAGAGACAGTAGATCTAGCTGGTCTGTCATAATATAATAGAGACAGTAGATCTAGCTGGTCTGTCATAATATAATAGAGACAGTAGATCTAGCTGGTCTGTCATAATATAATAGAGACAGTAGATCTAGCTGGTCTGTCATAATATAATAGAGACAGTAGATCTAGCTGGTCTGTCATAATATAATAGAGACAGTAGATCTAGCTGGTCTGTCATAATATAATAGAGACAGTAGATCTAGCTGGTCTGTCATAATATAATAGAGACAGTAGATCTAGCTGGTCTGTCATAATATAATAGAGACAGTAGATCTAGCTGGTCTGTCATAATATAATAGAGACAGTAGATCTAGCTGGTCTGTCATAATATAATAGAGACAGTAGATCTAGCTGGTCTGTCATAATATAATAGAGACAGTAGATCTAGCTGGTCTGTCATAATATAATAGAGACAGTAGATCTAGCTGGTCTGTCATAATATAATAGAGACAGTAGATCTAGCTGGTCTGTCATAATATAATAGAGACAGTAGATCTAGCTGGTCTGTCATAATATAATAGAGACAGTAGATCTAGCTGGTCTGTCATAATATAATAGAGACAGTAGATCTAGCTGGTCTGTCATAATATAATAGAGACAGTAGATCTAGCTGGTCTGTCATAATATAATAGAGACAGTAGATCTAGCTGGTCTGTCATAATATAATAGAGACAGTAGATCTAGCTGGTCTGTCATAATATAATAGAGACAGTAGATCTAGCTGGTCTGTCATAATATAATAGAGACAGTAGATCTAGCTGGTCTGTCATAATATAATAGAGACAGTAGATCTAGCTGGTCTGTCATAATATAATAGAGACAGTAGATCTAGCTGGTCTGTCATAATATAATAGAGACAGTAGATCTAGCTGGTCTGTCATAATATAATAGAGACAGTAGATCTAGCTGGTCTGTCATAATATAATAGAGACAGTAGATCTAGCTGGTCTGTCATAATATAATAGAGACAGTAGATCTAGCTGGTCTGTCATAATATAATAGAGACAGTAGATCTAGCTGGTCTGTCATAATATAATAGAGACAGTAGATCTAGCTGGTCTGTCATAATATAATAGAGACAGTAGATCTAGCTGGTCTGTCATAATATAATAGAGACAGTAGATCTAGCTGGTCTGTCATAATATAATAGAGACAGTAGATCTAGCTGGTCTGTCATAATATAATAGAGACAGTAGATCTAGCTGGTCTGTCATAATATAATAGAGACAGTAGATCTAGCTGGTCTGTCATAATATAATAGAGACAGTAGATCTAGCTGGTCTGTCATAATATAATAGAGACAGTAGATCTAGCTGGTCTGTCATAATATAATAGAGACAGTAGATCTAGCTGGTCTGTCATAATATAATAGAGACAGTAGATCTAGCTGGTCTGTCATAATATAATAGAGACAGTAGATCTAGCTGGTCTGTCATAAGTATAATAGAGACAGTAGATCTAGCTGGTCTGTCATAATATAATAGAGACAGTAGATCTAGCTGGTCTGTCATATTATAATAGAGACAGTAGATCTAGCTGGTCTGTCATAATATAATAGAGACAGTAGATCTAGCTGGTCTGTCATAATATAATAGAGACAGTAGATCTAGCTGGTCTGTCATAATATAATAGAGACAGTAGATCTAGCTGGTCTGTCATAATATAATAGAGACAGTAGATCTAGCTGGTCTGTCATAATATAATAGAGACAGTAGATCTAGCTGGTCTGTCATAATATAATAGAGACAGTAGATCTAGCTGGTCTGTCATAATATAATAGAGACAGTAGATCTAGCTGGTCTGTCATAATATAATAGAGACAGTAGATCTAGCTGGTCTGTCATAATACAATAGAGACAGTAGATCTAGCTGGTCTGTCATAATATAATAGAGACAGTAGATCTAGCTGGTCTGTCATAATATAATAGAGACAGTAGATCTAGCTGGTCTGTCATAATATAATAGAGACAGTAGATCTAGCTGGTCTGTCATAATATAATAGAGACAGTAGATCTAGCTGGTCTGTCATAATATAATAGAGACAGTAGATCTAGCTGGTCTGTCATAATATAATAGAGACAGTAGATCTAGCTGGTCTGTCATAATATAATAGAGACAGTAGATCTAGCTGGTCTGTCATAATATAATAGAGACAGTAGATCTAGCTGGTCTGTCATAATATAATAGAGACAGTAGATCTAGCTGGTCTGTCATAATATAATAGAGACAGTAGATCTAGCTGGTCTGTCATAATATAATAGAGACAGTAGATCTAGCTGGTCTGTCATAATATAATAGAGACAGTAGATCTAGCTGGTCTGTCATAATATAATAGAGACAGTAGATCTAGCTGGTCTGTCATAATATAATAGAGACAGTAGATCTAGCTGGTCTGTCATAATATAATAGAGACAGTAGATCTAGCTGGTCTGTCATAATATAATAGAGACAGTAGATCTAGCTGGTCTGTCATAATATAATAGAGACAGTAGATCTAGCTGGTCTGTCATAATATAATAGAGACAGTAGATCTAGCTGGTCTGTCATAATATAATAGAGACAGTAGATCTAGCTGGTCTGTCATAATATAATAGAGACAGTAGATCTAGCTGGTCTGTCATAATATAATAGAGACAGTAGATCTAGCTGGTCTGTCATAATATAATAGAGACAGTAGATCTAGCTGGTCTGTCATAATATAATAGAGACAGTAGATCTAGCTGGTCTGTCATAATATAATAGAGACAGTAGATCTAGCTGGTCTGTCATAATATAATAGAGACAGTAGATCTAGCTGGTCTGTCATAATATAATAGAGACAGTAGATCTAGCTGGTCTGTCATAATATAATAGAGACAGTAGATCTAGCTGGTCTGTCATAATATAATAGAGACAGTAGATCTAGCTGGTCTGTCATAATATAATAGAGACAGTAGA
>NW_027039522.1:0-71606 GCF_034236695.1 Oncorhynchus nerka
TCTGTACTCTAGAACCTATAGATAATACACTGATCAACATTCTGTATGCTAGAGCCCATAGATAATACACTGATCAACATTCTGTACTCTAGAACCTATAGATATTACACTGATCAACATTCTGTATGCTAAAGCCTATAGATAATACACTGATCAACATTCTGTATGCTAGATCCTATAGATAATACACTGATCAATATTCTGTACTCTAGAACCTATAGATAATACACTGATCAACATGCTGTACTCTAGAACCTATAGATAATACACTGATCAACATTCTGTATGCTAGAGCCTATAGATAATACACTGATCAACATTCTGTATGCTAGGTCCTATAGATAATACACTGATCAATATGCTGTACTCTAGAGCCTATAGATATTACACCGATCAACATTCTGTACTCTAGAGCCTATAGATAATACACTGATCTACATTCTGTACTCTAGAGCCTATAGATAATACACTGATCAACATTCTGTACTCTAGAACCTATAGATTATATACTGATCAACATTCTGTACTCTAGAACCTATAGATTATACACTGATCAACATGCTGTACTCTAGAACCTATATATAATACACTGATCAACATTCTGTGCTCTAGAACCTATAGATAATACACTGATCAACATTCTGTACTCTAGAACCTATAGATTATACACAGATCAACATTCTGTACTCTAGAACCTATAGATAATACACTGATCAACATTCTGTACTGTATAACCTATAGATAATACACTGATCAACATGCTGTACTCTAGAACCTATAGATAATACACTGATCAACATGCTGTACTCTAGAACCTATAGATTATACACTGATCAACATTCTGTACTCTAGAGCCTATAGATAATACACTGATCAACATGCTGTACTCTAGCGCCTATAGATAATACACTGATCAACATGCTGTACTCTAGAACCTATAGATAATACACTGATCAACATTCTGTACTCTAGAACCTATAGATTATACACTGATCAACATTCTGTACTCTAGAACCTATAGATAATACACTGATCAACATTCTGTACTCTAGAGCCTATAGATAATACACTGATCACCATTCTGTATGCTAGAGCCTATAGATAATACACTGATCAACATTCTGTACTCTAGAGCCTATAGATAATACACTGATCACCATTCTGTATGCTAGAGCCTATAGATAATACACTGATCAACACTCTGTATGCTAGAGCCTATAGATAATACACTGATCAACATTCTGTATGCTAGATCCTATAGATAATACACTGATCAACATTCTGTACTCTAGAACCTATAGGTAATACACTGATCAACATGCTGTACTCTAGAACCTATAGATAATACACTGATCAACATTCTGTATGCTAGAGCCTATAGATAATACACTGATCAACATTCTGTATGCTAGGTCCTATAGATAATACACTGATCAATATGCTGTACTCTAGAGCCTATAGATATTACACCGATCAACATTCTGTACTCTAGAGCCTATAGATAATACACTGATCTACATTCTGTACTCTAGAGCCTATAGATAATACACTGATCAACATTCTGTACTCTAGAACCTATAGATTATATACTGATCAACATTCTGTACTCTATAACCTATAGAAAATACACTGATCAACATGCTGTACTCTAGAACCTATAGATAATACACTGATCAACATTCTGTACTCTAGAACCTATAGATTATACACTGATCAACATGCTGTACTCTAGAACCTATATATAATACACTGATCAACATTCTGTGCTCTAGAACCTATAGATAATACACTGATCAACATTCTGTACTCTAGAACCTATAGATTATACACTGATCAACATGCTGTACTCTAGAGCCTATAGATAATACACTGATCAACATGCTGTACTCTAGAACCTATAGATTATACACTGATCAACATGCTGTACTCTAGAACCTATAGATTATACACTGATCAACATGCTGTACTCTAGAACCTATAGATAATACACTGATCAACATTCTGTACGGTAGAACCTATAGATTATACACTGATCAACATGCTGTACTCTAGAGCCTATAGATTATACACTGATCAACATGCTGTACTCTAGAGCCTATAGATAATACACTGATCAACATGCTGTACTCTAGAACCTATAGATAAAACTCCAATCATATGAACACTGTTATTTTAGGCCTTATAAAGAACACAATGTAATGAGAAGCAGCAAACAGCCATTAGATTATACAGCTGGCTTCACAGTTTCCCTCTGCCATGTAGCCCACCTACAGAGGAAACTGGACATATCTCGACGACGTTGAGTCCGCCAGGGGGACTGGGTGCTGTGTTGTAACCTTCCACAAAAAGATTTGCTGTGATAAAACATACGCTTCCCTATACAGTGAACTACTACAACCAGAACCCCTAGTGATCTGATAGAAAACACAACACTACTACAGCCAGAACCCCTAGTGATCTGGTGAAAAACACAATACTACTACAACCAGAACCCCTTGTGATCTGGTAGAAAACACAACACTACTACAACCAGAACCCCTAGTGATCTGGTGAAAAGCACTACACTACTACAACCAGAACCCCTAGTGATCTGATAGAAAACACAACACTACTACAACCAGAACCCCTAGTGATCTGGTGAAAAACACAATACTACTACAACCAGAACCCCTTGTGATCTGGTAGAAAACACTACACTACTTCAACCAGAACCCCTAGTGATCTGGTAGAAAACACAACACTACTACAACCAGAGCCCCTAGTGATCTGGTAGAAAACACAACACTACTACAACCAGAACCCCTAGTGATCTGGTAGAAAACACAACACTACTTCAACCAGAACCCCTAGTGATCTGATAGAAAACACAACACTACTTCAACCAGAACCCCTAGTGATCTGATAGAAAACACAACACTACTACAACCAGAACCCCTAGTGATCTGGTAGAAAACACAACACTACTACAACCAGAACCCCTAGTGATCTGGTAGAAAACACAACACTACTACAACCAGAACCCCTAGTGATCTGGTAGAAAACACAATACTACTACAACCAGAACCCCTAGTGATCTGGTAGAAAACACAGGGAAGGCACCCTATATACAGTAGTGCACTACTTTCTTTAACAGGGCAAGTTAGTTAAGAACAAATTCTTATTTTCAATTACAGCCTAGGAACAATGGATTAACTGCCAGTTTTTTACCTGATCAGTTTGAGGATCTGATCTTGCATTTTGTCAGTTACTAGTCCAACACTCTAACCACTAGGCTACCTACCACCCCAGAATCCTAGGAATCCTGGTCATAAGTAGTGCACTAAATAGGGAATAGGGTTCCATTTATGGTCCCCTGTGGCTGAGTTGGTAGAGCGTGGTGCTTGCAACGTCAGGAGTGTAGGTTAGATTCCCGGGGACACCCCATGTGTACAATGTGTATAGCTAGAGGACTCCTGTTATCTCCGGGAGTGATTCTATAGCTAGAGGACTCCTGTTATCTCCTGGAGTGATTCTATAGCTAGATGACTCCTGTTATCTCCGGAGTGATTCTATAGCTAGAGGACTCCTGATATCTCCAGGAGTGATTCTATAACTAGAGGACTCCTGTTATCTCCTGGAGTGATTCTATAGCTAGAGGACTCATGTTATCTCCTCGAGTGATTCTATAGCTAGAGGACTCCTGTTATCTCCAGGAGTGATTCTATAGCTAGAGGACTCCTGTTATCTCCGGGAGTGATTCTATAGCTAGAGGACTCCTGTTATCTCCGGGAGTGATTCTATAGCTAGAGGACTCCTGTTATCTCCTGGAGTGATTCTATAGCTAGAGGACTCCTGTTATCTCCTGGAGTGATTCTATAGCTAGAGGACTCCTGTTATCTCCAGGAGTGATTCTATAACTAGAGGACTCCTGTTATCTCCAGGAGTGATTCTATAGCTAGAGGACTCCTGTTATCTCCAGGAGTGATTCTATAGCTAGAGGACTCCTGTTATCTCCAGGAGTGATTATATAGCTAGAGGACTCCTGTTATCTCCGGGAGTGATTCTATAGCTAGAGGACTCATGTTATCTCCGGGAGTGGTTCTATAGCTAGAGGACTCCTGTTATCTTCGGGAGTGATTCTATAGCTAGAGGACTCCTGTTATCTCCGGAAGTGATTCTATAGCTAGAGGACTCCTGTTATCTCCAGGAGTGATTCTATAGCTAGAGGACTCCTGTTATCTCCGGGAGTGATTATATAGCTAGAGGACTCCTGTTATCTCCGGGAGTGATTCTATAGCTAGAGGACTCCTGTTATCTCCGGGAGTAATTATATAGCTAGAGGACTCCTGTTATCTCCGGGAGTGATTCTATAGCTAGAGGACTCCTGTTATCTCCGGGAGTGATTCTATAGCTAGAGGACTCCTGTTATCTCCGGGAGTGATTCTATAGATAGAGGACTCCTGTTATCTCCGGGAGTGATTCTATAGATAGAGGACTCCTGTTATCTCCGGGAGTGATTCTATAGCTAGAGGACTCCTGTTATCTCCGGGAGTGATTCTATAGCTAGAGGACTCCTGTTATCTCCGGGATTGATATGTATAATTTTTCTGTCGTGGTGTAGTACTGCTTTAAGTGCTGCCTGTCTTCCCAGTGGTCTACTTAGTGTGTGAACTGCTGACTGCTCGTCATTTGCAGGTAGTTGTTGACACATCAACCAGCATCAGCAGAGGTAGGGCAATATGTGACTTGTTTTGGTAACTGCCTGGAATAAACCCTGTAACCACGCGGAATTAACCCTGTAACCACGTGGAATTAACCCTGTAATCACGTGGAATTAACCCTGTAACCACGCAGAACTTTCATCCATAATACGTCAAATTTCGAAGGGAGACTATGAGACGCCAGTGGTACTGTACTCTATAACACACCTGCCATAACACTGTCCAGTGGTATTGTACTCTATAACACACCTGCCATAACACTGTCCAGTGGTATTGTACTCTATAACACACCTGCCCTGCCATAACACTGTCCAGTGGTATTGTATTCTATAACACACCTGCCATAACACTGTCCAGTGGTACTGTACTCTATAACACACCTGCCATAACACTGTCCAGTGGTATTGTACTCTATAACACACCTGCCATAACACTGTCCAGTGGTATTGTACTCTATAACACACCTGCCATAACACTGTCCAGTGGTATTGTACTCTATAACACACCTGCCATAACACTGTCCAGTGGTATTGTACTCTATAACACACCTGCCCTGCCATAACACTGTCCAGTGGTATTGTATTCTATAACACACCTGCCATAACACTGTCCAGTGGTACTGTACTCTATAACACACCTGCCATAACACTGTCCAGTGGTATTGTACTCTATAACACACCTGCCTTGCCATAACACTGTCCAGTGGTACTGTACTCTATAACACACCTGACATAACACTGTCCAGTGGTATTGTACTCTATAACACACCTGCCATAACACTGTCCAGTGGTACTGTACTCTATAACACACCTGCCATAACACTGTCCAGTGGTATTGTACTCTATAACACACCTGCCATAACACTGTCCAGTGGTATTGTACTCTATAACACACCTGCCATAACACTGTCCAGTGGTATTGTACTCTATAACACACCTGCCATAACACTGTCCAGTGGTATTGTACTCTATAACACACCTGCCATAACACTGTCCAGTGGTGCTGTACTCTATAACACACCTGCCCTGCCATAACACTGTCCAGTGGTATTGTACTCTATAACACACCTGCCCTGCCATAACACTGTCCAGTGGTATTGTACTCTATAACACACCTGCCATAACACTGTCCAGTGGTATTGTACTCTATAACACACCTGCCATAACACTGTCCAGTGGTATTGTACTCTATAACACACCTGCCATAACACTGTCCAGTGGTATTGTACTCTATAACACACCTGCCATAACACTGTCCAGTGGTACTGTACTCTATAACACACCTGCCCTGCCATAACACTGTCCAGTGGTATTGTACTCTATAACACACCTGCCATAACACTGTCCAGTGGTATTGTACTCTATAACACACCTGCCCTGCCATAACACTGTCCAGTAGTACTGTACTCTATAACACACCTGCCCTGCCATAACACTGTCCAGTGGTATTGTACTCTATAACACACCTGCCATAACACTGTCCAGTGGTATTGTACTCTATAACACACCTGCCATAACACTGTCCAGTGGTATTGTACTCTATAACACACCTGCCCTGCCATAACACTGTCCAGTGGTATTGTATTCTATAACACACCTGCCATAACACTGTCCAGTGGTACTGTACTCTATAACACACCTGCCATAACACTGTCCAGTGGTATTGTACTCTATAACACACCTGCCTTGCCATAACACTGTCCAGTGGTACTGTACTCTATAACACACCTGCCATAACACTGTCCAGTGGTATTGTACTCTATAACACACCTGCCATAACACTGTCCAGTGGTATTGTACTCTATAACACACCTGCCATAACACTGTCCAGTGGTACTGTACTCTATAACACACCTGCCATAACACTGTCCAGTGGTACTGTACTCTATAACACACCTGCCATAACACTGTCCAGTGGTATTGTACTCTATAACACACCTGCCTTGCCATAACACTGTCCAGTGGTACTGTACTCTATAACACACCTGACATAACACTGTCCAGTGGTACTGTACTCTATAACACACCTGCCATAACACTGTCCAGTGGTATTGTACTCTATAACACACCTGCCATAACACTGTCCAGTGGTACTGTACTCTATAACACACCTGCCATAACACTGTCCAGTGGTATTGTACTCTATAACACACCTGCCATAACACTGTCCAGTGGTACTGTACTCTATAACACACCTGCCATAACACTGTCCAGTGGTATTGTACTCTATAACACACCTGCCATAACACTGTCCAGTGGTATTGTACTCTATAACACACCTGCCATAACAATGTCCAGTGGTACTGTACTCTATAACACACCTGCCATAACACTGTCCAGTGGTATTGTACTCTATAACACACCTGCCATAACACTGTCCAGTGGTACTGTACTCTATAACACACCTGCCATAACACTGTCCAGTGTTATTGTACTCTATAACACACCTGCCATAACACTGTCCAGTGGTACTGTACTCTATAACACACCTGCCATAACACTGTCCAGTGGTATTGTACTCTATAACACACCTGCCATAACACTGTCCAGTGGTACTGTACTCTATAACACACCTGCCATAACACTGTCCAGTGGTATTGTACTCTATAACACACCTGCCATAACACTGTCCAGTGGTATTGTACTCTATAACACACCTGCCATAACACTGTCCAGTGGTATTCTCTTCTATAACACACCTGCCATAACACTGTCCAGTGGTACTGTACTCTATAACACACCTGCCATAACACTGTCCAGTGGTATTGTACTCTATAACACACCTGCCATAACACTGTCCAGTGGTACTGTACTCTATAACACACCTGCCCTGCAATAACACTGTCCAGTGGTATTGTACTCTATAACACACCTGCCATAACACTGTCCAGTGGTATTGTACTCTATAACACACCTGCCATAACACTGTCCAGTGGTATTGTACTCTATAACACACCTGCCACAACACTGTCCAGTGGTACTGTACTCTATAACACACCTGCCATAACACTGTCCAGTGGTACTGTACTCTAAAACACACCTGCCATAACACTGTCCAGTGGTATTGTACTCTATAACACACCTGCCATAACAATGTCCAGTGGTACTGTACTCTATAACACACCTGCCATAACACTGTCCAGTGGTATTGTACTCTATAACACACCTGCCATAACACTGTCCAGTGGTACTGTACTCTATAACACACCTGCCATAACACTGTCCAGTGGTATTGTACTCTAAAACACACCTGCCATAACACTGTCCAGTGGTACTGTACTCTATAACACACCTGCCATAACACTGTCCAGTGGTACTGTACTCTATAACACACCTGCCATAACACTGTCCAGTGGTATTGTACTCTATAACACAGCTGCCTTAACAGTGTCCAGTGGTATTGTACTCTATAACACACCTGCCATAACACTGTCCAGTGGTATTCTCTTCTATAACACACCTGCCATAACACTGTCCAGTGGTACTGTACTCTATAACACACCTGCCATAACACTGTCCAGTGGTATTGTACTCTATAACACACCTGCCCTGCAATAACACTGTCCAGTGGTAACACACCTGCCATAACACTGTCCAGTGGTATTGTACTCTATAACACACCTGCCACAACACTGTCCAGTGGTACTGTACTCTATAACACACCTGCCACAACACTGTCCAGTGGTACTGTACTCTATAACACACCTGCCATAACACTGTCCAGTGGTACTGTACTCTATAACACACCTGCCATAACACTGTCCAGTGGTACTGTACTCTATAACACACCTGCCATAACACTGTCCAGTGGTACTGTACTCTATAACACACCTGCCATAACACTGTCCAGTGGTAGGGTACTCTATAACACACCTGCCATAACACTGTCCAGTGGTATTGTACTCTATAACACACCTGCCATAACACTGTCCAGTGGTATTGTACTCTATAACACACCTGCCATAACACTGTCCAGTGGTATTGTACTCTATAACACACCTGCCATAACACTGTCCAGTGGTATTGTACTCTATAACACACCTTCCATGACACTGTCCAGTGGTATTGTACTCTATAACACACCTGCCATAACACTGTCCAGTGGTATTGTACTCTATAACACACCTGCCATAACACTGTCCAGTGGTACTGTACTCTATAACACACCTGCCATAACACTGTGCAGTGGTACTGTACTCTATAACACACCTGCCATAACACTGTCCAGTGGTATTGTACTCTATAACACACCTGCCGTAACACTGTCCAGTGGTATTGTACTCTATAACACACCTGCCATAACACTGTCCAGTGGTACTGTACTGTATAACACACATGCCATAACACTGTCCAGTGGTATTGTACTCTATAACACACCTGCCATAACACTGTCCAGTGGTATTGTACTCTATAACACACCTGCCCTGCATTAACACTGACCAGTGGTACTGTACTCTATAACACACCTGCCATAACACTGTCCAGTGGTATTGTACTCTATAACACACCTGCCATAACACTGTCCAGTGGTATTGTACTCTATAACACACCTGCCCTGCATTAACACTGACCAGTGGTACTGTACTCTATAACACACCTGCCATAACACTGTCCAGTGGTACTGTACTCTATAACACACCTGCCATAACACTGTCCAGTGGTACTGTACTCTATAACACACCTGCCCTGCCATAACACTGTCCAGTGGTACTGTACTCTATAACACACCTGCCATAACACTGTCCAGTGGTACTGTACTCTATAACACACCTGCCCTGCCATAACACTGTCCAGTGGTACTGTACTCTATAACACACCTGCCCTGCCATAACACTGTTCAGTGGTATTGTACTCTATAACACACCTGCCATAACACTGTCCAGTGGTACTGTACTCTATAACACACCTGCCCTGCCATAACACTGTCCAGTGGTACTGTACTCTATAACACACCTGCCATAACACTGTCCAGTGGTATTGTACTCTATAACACACCTGCCATAACACTGTCCAGTGGTACTGTACTCTATAACACACCTGCCATAACACTGTCCAGTGGTATTGTACTCTATAACACACCTGCCACAACACTGTCCAGTAGTACTGTACTCTATAACACACCTGCCATAACACTGTCCAGTGGTATTGTACTCTATAACACACCTGCCATAACACTGTCCAGTGGTACTGTACTCTATAACACACCTGCCATAACACTGTCCAGTGGTATTGTACGCTATAACACACCTGCCATAACACTGTCCAGTGCTACTGTACTCTATAACACACCTGCCATAACACTGTCCAGTGGTACTGTACTCTATAACACACCTGCCCTGCCATAACACTGTCCAGTGGTACTGTACTCTATAACACACCTGCCATAACACTGTCCAGTGGTATTGTACTCTATAACACACCTGCCATAACACTGTCCAGTGGTACTGTACTCTATAACACACCTGCCATAACACTGTCCAGTGGTATTGTACTCTATAACACACCTGCCACAACACTGTCCAGTAGTACTGTACTCTATAACACACCTGCCATAACACTGTCCAGTGGTATTGTACTCTATAACACACCTGCCATAACACTGTCCAGTGGTACTGTACTCTATAACACACCTGCCATAACACTGTCCAGTGGTATTGTACGCTATAACACACCTGCCATAACACTGTCCAGTGCTACTGTACTCTATAACACACCTGCCATAACACTGTCCAGTGGTACTGTACTCTATAACACACCTGCCATAACACTGTCCAGTGGTATTGTACTCTATAACACACCTGCCATAACACTGTCCAGTGGTATTGTACTCTATAACACACCTGCCGTAACACTGTCCAGTGGTATTGTACTCTATAACACACCTGCCATAACACTGTCCAGTGGTATTGTACTCGATAACACACCTGCCCTAACACTGTCCAGTGGTACTGTACTGTATAACACACATGCCATAACACTGTCCAGTGGTATTGTACTCTATAACACACCTGCCATAACACTGTCCAGTGGTATTGTACTCTATAACACACCTGCCCTGCCATAACACTGACCACTGATACTGTACTCTATAACACACCTGCCATAACACTGTCCAGTGGTATTGTACTCTATAACACACCTGCCATAACACTGTCCAGTGGTACTGTACTCTATAACACACCTGCCATAACACTGTCCAGTGGTACTGTACTCTATAACACACCTGCCCTGCCATAACACTGTCCAGAGGTACTGTACTCTATAACACACCTGCCCTGCCATAACACTGTTCAGTGGTATTGTACTCTATAACACACCTGCCATAACACTGTCCAGTGGTACTGTACTCTATAACACACCTGCCATAACACTGTCCAGTGGTACTGTACTCTATAACACACCTGCCCTGCCATAACACTGTCCAGTGGTACTGTACTCTATAACACACCTGCCATAACACTGTCCAGTGGTATTGTACTCTATAACACACCTGCCATAACACTGTCCAGTGGTACTGTACTCTATAACACACCTGCCATAACACTGTCCAGTGGTATTGTACTCTATAACACACCTGCCATAACACTGTCCAGTGGTACTGTACTCTATAACACACCTGCCCTAACACTGTCCAGTGGTATTGTACGCTATAACACACCTGCCATAACACTGTCCAGTGCTACTGTACTCTATAACACACCTGCCATAACACTGTCCAGTGGTACTGTACTCTATAACACACCTGCCATAACACTGTCCAGTGGTACTGTACTCTATAACACACCTGCCCTGCCATAACACTGTCCAGTGGTACTGTACTCTATAACACACCTGCCATAACACTGTCCAGTGGTACTGTACTCTATAACACACCTGCCATAACACTGTCCAGTGGTACTGTACTCTATAACACACCTGCCCTGCCATAACACTGTCCAGTGGTACTGTACTCTATAACACACCTGCCATAACACTGTCCAGTTGTACTGTACTCTATAACACACCTGCCCTGCCATAACACTGTCCAGAGGTACTGTACTCTATAACACACCTGCCCTGCCATAACACTGTTCAGTGGTATTGTACTCTATAACACACCTGCCATAACACTGTCCAGTGGTACTGTACTCTATAACACACCTGCCATAACACTGTCCAGTGGTACTGTACTCTATAACACACCTGCCCTGCCATAACACTGTCCAGTGGTACTGTACTCTATAACACACCTGCCATAACACTGTCCAGTGGTATTGTACTCTATAACACACCTGCCATAACACTGTCCAGTGGTACTGTACTCTATAACACACCTGCCATAACACTGTCCAGTGGTATTGTACTCTATAACACACCTGCCATAACACTGTCCAGTGGTACTGTACTCTATAACACACCTGCCCTAACACTGTCCAGTGGTATTGTACGCTATAACACACCTGCCATAACACTGTCCAGTGCTACTGTACTCTATAACACACCTGCCATAACACTGTCCAGTGGTACTGTACTCTATAACACACCTGCCATAACACTGTCCAGTGGTACTGTACTCTATAACACACCTGCCATAACACTGTCCAGTGGTACTGTACTCTATAACACACCTGCCATAACACTGTCCAGTGGTATTGTACTCTATAACACACCTGCCCTGCCATAACACTGTCCAGTGGTACTGTACTCTATAACACACCTGCCATAACACTGTCCAGTGGTATTGTACTCTATAACACACCTGCCATAACACTGTCCAGTGGTATTGTACTCTATAACACACCTGCCATAACACTGTCCAGTGGTACTGTACTCTATAACACACCTGCCCTGCCATAACACTGTCCAGTGGTACTGTACTCTATAACACACCTGCCCTGCCATAACACTGTCCAGAGGTACTGTACTCTATAACACACCTGCCCTGCCATAACACTGTCCAGTGGTACTGTACTCTATAACACACCTGCCCTGCCATAACACTGTCCAGTGGTACTGTACTCTATAACACACCTGCCCTGCCATAACACTGTTCAGTGGTATTGTACTCTATAACACACCTGCCATAACACTGTCCAGTGGTACTGTACTCTATAACACACCTGCCATAACACTGTCCAGTGGTACTGTACTCTATAACACACCTGCCCTGCCATAACACTGTCCAGTGGTACTGTACTCTATAACACACCTGCCATAACACTGTCCAGTGGTATTGTACTCTATAACACACCTGCCATAACACTGTCCAGTGGTATTGTACTCTATAACACACCTGCCATAACACTGTCCAGTGGTACTGTACTCTATAACACACCTGCCATAACACTGTCCAGTGGTACTGTACTCTATAGCACACCTGCCCTGCCATAACACTGTCCAGTGGTATTGTACTCTATAACACACCTGCCATAACACTGTCCAGTGGTACTGTACTCTATAACACACCTGCCATAACACTGTCCAGTGGTATTGTACTCTATAACACACCTGCCATAACACTGTCCAGTGGTATTGTACTCTATAACACACCTGCCATAACACTGTCCAGTGGTATTGTACTCTATAACACACCTGCCATAACACTGTCCAGTGGTATTGTACTCTATAACACACCTGCCATAACACTGTCCAGTGGTACTGTACTCTATAACACACCTGCCATAACACTGTCCAGTGGTACTGTACTCTATAACACACCTGCCATAACACTGTCCAGTGGTGCTGTACTCTATAACACACCTGCCCTGCCATAACACTGTCCAGTGGTATTGTACTCTATAACACACCTGCCATAACACTGTCCAGTGGTATTGTACTCTATAACGCACCTGCCATAACACTGTCCAGTGGTATTGTACTCTATAACACACCTGCCATAACACTGTCCAGTGGTATTGTACTCTATAACGCACCTGCCATAACACTGTCCAGTGGTACTGTACTCTATAACACACCTGCCATAACACTGTCCAGTGGTATTGTACTCTATAACACACCTGCCATAACACTGTCCAGTAGTACTGTACTCTATAACACACCTGCCCTGCCATAACACTGTCCAGTGGTATTGTACTCTACAACACACCTGCCCTGCCATAACACTGTCCAGTGGTATCGTACTCTATAACATACCTGCCATAACACTGTCCAGTGGTATTGTACTCTATAACACACCTGCCATAACACTGTCCAGTGGTACTGTACTCTATAGCACACCTGCCCTGCCATAACACTGTCCAGTGGTATTGTACTCTATAACACACCTGCCATAACACTGTCCAGTGGTATTGTACTCTATAACACACCTGCCATAACACTGTCCAGTGGTATTGTACTCTATAACACACCTGCCATAACACTGTCCAGTGGTACTGTACTCTATAACACACCTGCCATAACACTGTCCAGTGGTACTGTACTCTATAACACACCTGCCGTAGCATGTTTTATATAAGCACGTATAGAACTATAAGGTTTGGTTCAATCTCTGAAGGTAATACAACTGCCTACAGCGACTGGACGTTGTGTGATTTATCCGGTTTATCAAATGTTATTTTCACAGATGACCTGGCCTGAGTCCCAAAATGGCTCATTGTCCCCTGTATACTGTAGGGCACTACCCTATAGGCCCTGGTCTAAAGTAGGGCACTACCCTATAGGTGCTGGTCTAAAGTAGTGTACTACCCTATAGGCCCTGGTCTAAAGTAGTCCACTACCCTATAGGTGCTGGTCTAAAGTAGTCCACTACCTATAGGCCCTGGTCTAAAGTAGTCCACTACCTATAGGCCCTGGTCTAAAGTAGTCCACTCCCTATTGGCCCTGGTCTAAAGTAGTCCACTACCTATAGACCCTGGTCTAAAGTAGTCCACTACCCTATAGGCCCTGGTCTAAAGTAGGGCACTACCCTATAGGCCCTGGTCTAAAGTAGTGCACTACCCAATAGGCCCTGGTCTAAAGTAGGGCACTACGCTATAGGCCCTTTATACTGTAGGGCACTACCCTATAGGTCCTGGTCTAAAGTAGTGTCTATAAAGGGAAAAGAGTTCCATTTGGGACACACAGACACCTGATATTAACTACATCACACAGAATGTAGTGCACTACCCTATAGATCCTGGTCTAAAGTAGGGCACTACCCTATAGGTCCTGGTCTAAAGTAGGGCACTACCTTATATGTCCTGGTCTAAAGTAGTCCACTACCCTATAGGCCCTGGTCTAAAGTAGTGTCTATAAAGGGAAAAGAGTTCCATTTGGGACACACAGACACCTGATATTAACTACATCACACAGAATGTCATCTAAGTTTGAAATGGCATTTTAAGTGCTATCTGTGCTCTGTTTAATCACAGGGAGATTTATCGAAGGCAATCAACTAAATAAAAATGTTCGATGACATTTATCAGGCAGAATTAATATTACAGTCATAACTCTCTACCAGGACGCATGAAACCATACTACCACATAAAACCTTTCCTCTGTCTAACGGAGTCACTACTACCACAGAAAACCTTTCCTCTGTCTAACTGAGTCACTACTACCACATAAAACCTTTCCTCTGTCTAACTGAGTCACTACTACCACATAAAACCTTTCCTGAGTCTCGCTGATGAGTCACTACTACCACATAAAACCTTTCCTCTGTCTAACTGAGTCACTACTACCACATAAAACCTTTCCTCTGTCTAACTGAGTCACTACTACCACATAAAACCTTTCCTCTGTCTAACTGAGTCACTACTACCACATAAAACCTTTCCTCTGTCTAACTGAGTCACTACTACCACATAAAACCTTTCCTCTGTCTAACTGAGTCACTACTACCACAGAAAACCTTTCCTCTGTCTAACTGAGTCACTACTACCACAGAAAACCTTTCCTCTGTCTAACTGAGTCACTACTACCACAGAAAACCTTTCCTCTGTCTAACTGAGTCACTACTACTAGTCACCACAGAAAACCTTTCCTCTGTCTAACTGAGTCACTACTACCACAGAAAACCTTTCCTCTGTCTAACTGAGTCACTACTACCACATAAAACCTTTCCTCTGTCTAACTGAGTCACTACTACCACAGAAAACCTTTCCTCTGTCTAACTGAGTCACTACTACCACAGAAAACCTTTCCTCTGTCTAACTGAGTCACTACTACCACAGAAAACCTTTCCTCTGTCTAACTGAGTCACTACTACCACAGAAAACCTTTCCTCTGTCTAACTGAGTCACTACTACATAAAACCTTTCCTCTGTCTAAAACCACATTCCTCTGTCTAACTGAGTAAAACCTTTCCTCTGTCTAACTGAGTACTACCACAGAAAACCTTTCCTCTGTCTAACTGAGTCACTACTACCACAGAAAACCTTTCCTCTGTCTAACTGAGTCACTACTAAACAGAAAACCTTTCCTCTGTCTAACTGAGTCACTACTACCACATAAAACCTTTCCTCTGTCTAACTGAGTCACTACTACCACATAAAACATAAAGTCACTACTACCACTCTGTCTAACTGAGTCCTCTGTCTAGTCCACTGACAACCTTTCCTGAGTCTCTCTGATGAGTCACTACTACCACATAAAACCTTTCCTGAGTCTCGCTGATGAGTCACTACTACCACAGAAAACCTTTCCTGAGTCTCTCTGATGAGTCACTACTACCACATAAAATCTTTCCTGAGTCTCTCTGATGAGTCACTACTACCACATAAAACCTTTCCTGAGTCTCTCTGATGAGTCACTACTACCACATAAAACCTTTCCTGAGTCTCTCTGATGAGTCACTACTACCACATAAAACCTTTCCTGAGTCTCTCTGATGAGTCACTACTACCACATAAAACCTATGTTGCCTCATCCACTGCTCTGCTACTGACTGACTGACTGACTGACTGACTAACTGACTGACTGACTGACTGACTGACGGATTTACTGACTGACCGGTTGACTGACTGGTTGACTGACTGACTGGTTGACTGACTGACTGACTGACTGATTGACTGACTGGTTGACTGACTGACTGACTGGGTGACTGACTGACTGGTTGAATGACTGACTGACTGACTGACTGATTGACTGACTGACTGATTGACTGACTGGTTGACTGACTGACTGGTTTACTGACTGACTGGTTGACTGAGTTACTGGTTGACTGACTGACTGACTGACTGACTGGTTGACTGACCGACTGATTGGTTGACTGACTGACTGGTTTACTGACTGACTGACTGGTTGACTGACTGACTGGTTGACTGACCGACTGACTGGTTGACTGAGTTACTGGTCGACTGACTGACTGACTGATTGACTGACTGGTTGACTGACTGACTGACTGCCTAACTGGTTTACTGACTGACTGACTGGTTGACTGACTGACTGACTGGTTGACTGACTGACTGACTGGTTGACTGAGTTACTGGTCGACTGACTGACTGACTGATTGACTGACTGACTGGTTGACTGACTGACTGACTGACTAACTGGTTGACTGACTGACTGGTTGGTTGGTTGGCTGACTGACTGACTCGTTGACAGACTGACTGACTGGTTGACTGACTGACTGACTGGTTGACTGGTTGACTGACTGGTTGACTGACTGATTGACTTACTTACTGGTTGACTGGTTGACTGACTGGTTTACTGGTTGACTGAGTGGTTGACTGACTGACTGACTGGTTGACTGACTGACTAGTCACAAAATGTTGTCATAAGTTATGCACAAACTCTACCAAACTGTTTCAGCTGGGAAACGTGGACGCCTTAAGGTTAGGAAGGTGTGTGTGTGTGTGTGTGTTTGTATGTGATGATAAAGAGCATGTAGGGTGCCAGGGGTAAAGAAGGGGGAAGGGAGGGGGAAGGGAGGGGGTGCTTATACTACCACGAGAAGAGAATGAAGTGCCCCCCTAGGTATCCCTCCTCTCTCTCTCTCTCTCTCTCTCTCTCTCTCTCTCTCTTTCTCCCCCTCTCTCTCTTTCTCCCTCTCTCCCCTTCTCTGCTTCTCCTTTGTCCCCCTCTTTCTTTCCACCCCCTCTCCCTCTCTCCCTCTCTCCTTCTCCTCTCTCTCTCTCTCTCTCCCTCTCTCCCTCTCTCCTTCTCCCTCTCTCCCTCTCTCCTTCTCCCTCTCCCTCTCTCCTTCTCCCTCTCCCTCTCTCTTTCTCTTTCTCCCCCTCTCTCTTTCTCCCTCTCCCCCCTCTGTTTCTCCCTCTCTCCCCCTCTCTCTTTCAACCCCCCTCCTCCTCTCGCTCTCTGTCCCCCTCTCTCTTTCAACCCCCCTCCTCCTCTCGCTCTCTGTCCCCCTCTCTCTCTCCCCCCCTCTCTCTCTCCCCCCCCTCCCCCCCCCTCTCTCTGTCCCCCTCCTCTCTCTCTCTGCCCCCTCTCTCCCCCCTCTCTCTCTCTGTCCCGAGTGTGTTCACAGGAAATAAGTCGACCCTTGGCGCCGCTCGCTGCTCGCCTCTCTCCATTCCTCCCCGATGAATAACGATGTCACAAAAAAATTGATGTTTCAAGTAAAAAGCGCTCCCGAAAATCCAGTTTAGAGTAGCACAGCGTATGAAATAGCCTGTAAAATGGACAATCCATCATATTGTCTCACTAACATTGACACCAGGAACAGCGTTCTAGGTCCTTTTCATTAGGTACTGTACATTCTGTGTTAACACCGGCTGTACAGATCACCAGCTGAGGATCAAATGGCACCCTATTCTCTACATAGTGGTCTACTTTTGACCAGAGCACCATTAAAGGTAGTGTACTATATAGTGAATAGGATGCCGTTTGGGACACAGTATTGTATTGATGTGACGACCCAGAAACCAAAACCATTTTCTGGGGTTTTGGCTGAATCTTTTTGGGGCTTTTTAAGGGAGAGAAAACAGCAAATTACAATATATTTTCTCTTTGTTTTCTAGCTGGATGGACAGTGGATAACCCAGGACAGTGGATAACCCAGGACAGTGGATAACCCAGGACAGTGGATAACCCAGGACAGTGGATAACCCAGGACAGTGGATAACCCAGGACAGTGAATGACCCAGGACAGTGGATAACCCAGGACAGTGGATAACCCAGGACAGTGGATAACCCAGGACAGTGGATAACCCAGGACAGTGGATAACCCAGGACAGTGGATAACCCAGGACAGTGGATAACCCAGGACAGTGGATAACCCAGGACAGTGGATAACCCAGGACAGTGGATAACCCAGGACAGTGGATAACCCAGGACAGTGGATAACCCAGGACAGTGGATAACCCAGGACAGTGAATGACCCAGGACAGTGGATAACCCAGGACAGTGGATAACCCAGGACAGTGGATAACCCAGGACAGTGGATAACCCAGGACAGTGGATAACCCAGGACAGTGGATAACCCAGGACAGTGGATAACCCAGGACAGTGGATAACCCAGGACAGTGGATAACCCAGGACAGTGGATAACCCAGGACAGTGAATGACCCAGGACAGTGAATGACCCAGGACAGTGAATGACCCAGGACACTCCAACACTCCAACATCCATCACTCCAACACTCCATCACTCCAACACTCCATCACTCCAACACTCCATCACTCCATCATCCCATCACTCCAACACTCCATCACTCCAACACTCCATCACTCCAACACTCCAACACTCCATCACTCCAACACTCCAACACTCCATAACTCCATCACTCCAACACTCCAACACTCCATCACTCCAACACTCCATCACTCCATCACTACAACACTCCATCACTCCAACACTCCAACACTCCATCACTCCAACACTCCAACACTCCATCACTCCCATCACTCCATCACTCCAACACTCCATAATCACTCCATCACTCCATCACTCCAACACTCCATCACTCCATCACATCACTCCAACACTCCCATCCATCACTCCAACACTATCACTCCAACACTCCATCACTCCAACACTCCAACACTCCATCACTCCATCACCCAACACTCCATCACTCACATCCAACACTCCATCACTCCATCAACACTCCATCACTCCAACACTCCAACACTCCATCACTCCATCACTCCATCACTCCAACACTCCATCACTCCAACACTCCATCACTCCATCACTCCAACACTCCATCACTCCAACACTCCATCACTCCATCACTCCAACACTCCATCACTCTCCTTCTTGGTCAAATAGCCCGTATTACAGGTGAAGTGAACTGATGTTGTATCAAGACAAATCTTCTTGTGTTTTCGTCCAGGTAAATATTCCCACCCATATTCCCACTGTAACTCTGGGTACGTGTTGGACTTTGCACCGTTGGATGGGTCTGTTTCTTCTGCATCTGTTGTGTGATTTAACGGGGGCTGAACTAGAGAGTGTTTATGAGACAAGGGAGAATCAGTTTGAGTTACAAACGATTAAAAACTATATAGAAAAAGCTGAGACTCTAACGAACACACTCACAAGGTATCCCACTAACAAGCTACACAAGAGACATTAGAATGTAAGGGGTTCTTCTACATAGAAGACTATAGCAAATCCCAGGTCATAGTGTCTATAATACTGTAAGGGGTTCTTCTACATAGATCATAGGAAATCCCAGGGCATAGTGTCTATAATACTGTAAGGGGTTCTTCTAGAAGACCATAGTAAATCCCAGGTCATAGTGTCTATAATACTGTAAGGGGTTAATCTACATAGTAAATCCCAGGTCATAGTGTCTATAATACTGTAAGGGGCTCTTCTACATAGACCATAGTAAATCCCAGGTCATAGTGTCTATAATACTGTAAGGGGTTAATCTACATAGTAAATCCCAGGTCATAGTGTCTATAATACTGTAAGGGGCTCTTCTACATAGACCATAGTAAATCCCAGGTCATAGTGTCTATAATACTGTAAGGGGTTCTTCTACATAGATCATAGTAAATCCCAGGTCATAGTGTCTATAATACTGTAAAGGGGTTAATCTAGTAGATCATAGTAAATCCCAGGTCATAGTGATTGTGCCGTCACAAGCTTCCAACTCCACACAGTCATCACTGACTAGTTGGATATTCATTTCCCACTTAGCAAACCATTTCTGTACGTACAGCGTTCATAAACATTCATTTTTATCAGGTTTTATTGTTTTTGCACGGACAGAATCTTCTGTTGTTGTTGACGTTTGTCAATAAAACTCATGAATCCTACTGTTTATGTCAAATGGTTTTTATATTCTCCTTGTAAAGCCCTGGTTCTCCTAACAATTACAATTGTATAACACTTGAGGTTAAATATAAGGGCTGGACATGCAGATATAGGAAGGTCTGATAAATTAAAAGCAGATTTTTGCTGGGGACTTGGGACTGATGAGGGTTAAGGGTTTTTTAACTGTGTTTTCCGCAGGGATTTGTTGTCGTCTTTTAAACTGAGAAAAACAACACTTTGACCCTAAATAAATCAAAACCAAACCAAGGACTTGAAAAAGTAAAAAGTTCAAACGCATCAAAGTGCCTAGACGGCCACTTGAAACACACACACACACACACACACACACACACACACACACACACACACACACACACACACACACACACACACACACACACACACACACACACACACACACACACACTATAAGCTTTTTAACCAGTAATTAACAACATTGATAATTTGTCTTTGCATAATTAAAGATGTTATGCTAATCTCCCATTGATTCTGGATAAAAATAAACCCTCTGTGTGTAAACATTTGTTTGTTTGGTTTCTCAGAGTAGTAAAGCCACTCTGGAGCCTAAAGACTCCAGCCACTCTGTAGCCTGAAGACTCCAGCGTTGGACAAGGACCCAATTGTCACACGTGAGTAAAAGTATAGACACCTGAATAGAGTATAGACACCTTAATAGAGTATAGACAGCTGAATAGAGTATAGACACCTTAATAGAGTATAGACACCTGAATAGAGTATAGACACCTTAATAGAGTATAGACACCTGAATAAAATATAGACTCCTTAATAGAGTATAGACACCTTAATAGAGTATAGACACCTGAATAAAGTATAGACACCTGAATAGAGTATAGACACCTGAATAGAGTATAGACACCTGAATAGAGTATAGACACCTGAATAAAGTATAGACACCTGAATAAATTATAGACACATGAATAGAGTATAGACACCTGAATAGAGTATAGACACCTGAATAGAGTATAGACACATGAATAGAGTATAGACACCTGAATAGAGTATAGACACCTGAATAGAGTATAGACACCTGAATAGAGTATAGACACCTGAATAAAGTATAGACACCTGAATAAAGTATAGACACCTTAATAAAGTATAGACACCTTAATAGAGTATAGACACCTTAATAAAGTATAGAGACCTGAATAAAGTATAGACACCTTAATAAAGTATAGACACCTTAATAGAGTATAGACACCTTAATATAGTATAGACACCTGAATAGAGTATAGACACATGAATAGAAAATGACTCAAGTCAAAGTGAAAGTCACCCAGTAAAATACTACTTCATTAAAAGGATTTGGTTGTAAATATAATTGCAGGAAGTATCAAAAGTAAATGTAACTGCTAAAATATATAAGTCAAAAATATTTACTAATATCATTTCAAATTACTTATATCAAGCAAAGCAGAATGCACCATTTTCTTGTTTTTTAAATTTCCGGATAGCCAGCAGCACACTCCAACATTCCAACACTCCAACATTCCAACACTCCAATATTCCAACACTCCAACACCTCAACACTCCAACACTCCAACACTCCAACACTCGAATATTCCAACACTCCAACACCCCAACACTCCAACACCCCAACACTCCAACACCCCAACACTCCAACACTCCAATATTCCAACACCCCAACACTCCGGCACTCCAACACCCCAACACTCCGGTACTCCAACACCCCAACACTCCAACACCCCAACACTCCAACACTCCAATATTCCAACACCCCAACACTCCAACACCCCAACACTCCAGCACTCCAACTCCCAACACTCCAACACTCCAACATTCCGACACTCCAATATTCCAACACTCCAACACCTCAACACTCCAAAACTCCAACACCTAGACCTTCTAGTCTAACACCCAGACATTCTAGTCTAACACCTAGACCTTCTAGTTCAACACCTAGACATTCTAGTCTAACACCTAGACCTTCTAGTCTAACACCTAGACCTTCTAGTCTAACACCTAGATCAGACCTTCTAGTCTAAAACCTAGACCTTCTAGTCTAACACCTAGTCCTTCTAGTCTAACACCTAGACCTTCTAGTTCAACACCTAGACCTTCTATTCTAACACCTAGAACAGACCTTCTATTCTAACACCTAGAACAGACCTTCTAGTCTAACACCTAGACTTTCTAGTTCAACACCTAGACCTTCTAGTCTAACACCCATACATTCTAGTCTAACACCTAGACCTTCTAGTTCAACACCTATACCTTCTAGTCTAACACCTAGACCTTCTAGTCTAACACCTATACCTTCTAGTCTAACACCTAGACCTTCTAGTCTAACACCTAGACCTTCTAGTTCAACACATAGACCTTCTATTCTAACACCTAGAACAGACATTCTATTCTAACACCTAGACCTTCTAGTCCAACACCAAGACCTTCTAGTCTAACATCTAGACCTTCTAGTCTAACACCTAGATCAGACTTTCTAGTCTAACATCTAGACCTTCTAGTCTAACACCTAGACCTTCTAGTCCAACATCTAGATCTTCTTTTCTAACACCTAGACCAGACATTCTAGTCCAACACCTAGACCTTCTAGTCTAACACCTAGACCAAATTTAATTCTACATTATATCTTGTCATTCGTCTATCGTAAATGTGTATTCATCAGTCAAGGTCTCTGAACTGTGTAAAGTAATGTATCACAACTCCATTTCTCAATAACAACAACCAATAACAACGTCCAAGTTCAAGTGTTTTCAAATTTGTTTAATTATTTCACATGGCAGAATATAATAATTAAACTGTTTGTGTTTGGCTGTTGTTATGAGATAACAAAAAAAAGTATTGTACCCAAACGTCACCCACGAGAAATGTACGGAGGAACTATAGTGTGATATTTCTATTTATGTCCAAGGTTGTAAGGAGATCCTCTGTGGGCAGATGGAGTTCAGGTTTTCTCTGTAGGCAGATGGAGCTCAGGTTTCCTCTGTAGGCAGATGGAGCTCAGGTTTCCTCTGTGGGCAGATGGAGCTCAGGTTTCCTCTGTGGGCAGATGGAGCTCAGGTTTCCTCTGTAGGCAGATGGAGCTCAGGTTTCCTCTGTAGGCAGATGGAGCTCAGGTTTCCTCTGTGGGCAGATGGAGCTCAGGTTTCCTCTGTAGGCAGATGGAGGTCAGGTTTCCTCTGTGGGCAGATGGAGCTCAGGTTTCCTCTGTAGGCAGATGGAGCTCAGGTTTCCTCTGTGGGCAGATGGAGCTCAGGTTTCCTCTGTAGGCAGATGGAGGTCAGGTTTCCTCTGTGGGCAGATGGAGCTCAGGTTTCCTCTGTAGGCAGATGGAGGTCAGGTTTCCTCTGTAGGCAGATGGAGATCAGGTTTCCTCTGTAGGCAGATGGAGGTCAGGTTTCCTCTGTAGGCAGATGGAGCTCAGGTTTCCTCTGTGGGCAGATGGAGCTCAGGTTTCCTCTGTGGGTTTAGGAGAAGCCCTATAAAAGGACTGTGTTATGATATGGATAACGTGGGCCTGTGTGAGGAGCTCATTCACGGAACTGTTCCAGTGATTCACAGTGGATAGTTTCATTCAGTTTCATTCTGGTACTGTACAGCCCTACACACACACACACACACACACACACACACACACACACACACACACACACACACACACACACACACACACACACACACACACACACACACACACACACACACACACACACACACACACACACACACACACACACACACACACACAGACAGACAGACAGACAGACAGACAGACAGACAGACAGACAGACAGACAGACAGACAGACAGACAGACAGACAGACAGACAGACAGACAGACGTACACTCACAAACACACACATGCACACACACACACACACAGACGCACACAGACACGCACAGACACACACAGTCAAACAGACGTACGCACGCACACACACACACACTACAGCCTCTCACTATAGAACTGTGACCAGGATAATCACACAGTCCAGCCTCTCACTGTGACCAGGATAAACACACAGTCCAGCCTCTCACTGTGACCAGGATAAACACACAGTCCAGCCTCTCACTATAGAACTGTGACCAGGATAATCACACAGTACAGCCTCTCACTGTGACCAGGATAAACACACAGTACACCCTCTCACTATAGAACTGTGACCAGGATAATCACACAGTCCAGCCTCTCACTGTGACCAGGATAATCACACAGTACACCCTCTCACTACAGAACTGTGACCAGGATAATCACACAGTACAGCCTCTCACTATAGAACTGTGACCAGGATAATCACAGAGTACAGCCTCTCACTGTGACCAGGATAATCACACAGTCCAGCCTCTCACTATAGAACTGTGACCAGGATAATCACACAGTACACCCTCTCACTACAGAACTGTGACCAGGATAATCACACAGTACAGCCTCTCACTATAGAACTGTGACCAGGATAAACACACAGTCCAGCCTCTCACTGTGACCAGGTTAATCACACAGTACAGCCTCTCACTGTGACCAGGTTAAACACACAGTACAGCCTCTCACTGTGACCAGGTTAATCACACAGTACAGCCTCTAACTATAGAACTGTGACCAGGATAATCACAGAGTACAGCCTCTAACTATAGAACTGTGACCAGGATAATCACACAGTACAGCCTCTCACTGTGACCAGGATAATCACACAGTCCAGCCTCTCACTATAGAACTGTGACCAGGATAATCACACAGTACAGCCTCTCACTATAGAACTGTGACCAGGATAATCACACAGTACAGCCTCTCACTGTGACCAGGATAATCACACAGTACAGCCTCTCACTGTGACCAGGATAATCACACAGTCCAGCCTCTCACTATAGAACTGTGACCAGGATAATCACACAGTACAGCCTCTCACTATAGAACTGTGACCAGGATAATCACACAGTACAGCCTCTCACTGTGACCAGGATAATCACACAGTACAGCCTCTCACTATAGAACTGAGACCAGGTTAATCACACAGTCCAGCATCTCACTGTGACCAGGATAATCACACAGTACAGCATCTCACTGTGACCAGGATAATCACACAGTACAGCCTCTAACTATAGAACTGTGACCAGGATAATCACACAGTCCAGCCTCTAACTATAGAACTGTGACCAGGATAATCACACAGTCCAGCCTCTAACTATAGAACTGTGACAAGGTTAATTGTGCTTGAAAAGTATCGTGTTCCATTTCAAGATCTTCCTACTTCCTGTTGTTTCGAGTTCAAAAGCGTCAGGACAAAACATATTATTATTTTGTACTATTTTTTTGTGTTTTCCTAAACAGCAAAGCGTACATTTCCTGACTGACTGTGTCTGGATATTCTCTCATTGATTTGTGGAATACAGTTGGGTAATTACATACGGGCTAAATGAACCATGACAAAGCTGAACATTTTAATTTTCTCACAAGGAGACGGAATGAGGGAGAGGAAGAGAGAGAGAAAGAGCGAGAGAGAGAGAGGTGGGGAGAAATAGAAAGATGGAGAGAGCGAGAGAGAAGGAGAGAGAGAAAGAGAGAGAGAGAAGTGGGGAGATAGAGAGAGGACAGAGAGACACAGAGAGTGAGAGAGGTGGGGAGATATAGAGAGACAGAAAGAGAGACAGAAAGAGAGAGAGAGAGAGAGAGAGAGAAAGAGAGAGAGAGAGAGAGACAGACAGAGAGAGAGAGAGAGACAGAGAGACAGAGACAGAGAGAGAGAGACATAGAGACAGAGTGAGAGAGAGAGAGACAGAGAGACAGAGAGAGAGAGAGACAGAGAGAGAGACATAGAGACAGAGTGAGAGAGAGAGAGACAGAGAGACAGAGAGACAGAGAGAGAGAGAGAGACAGAGAGACAGAGAGACAGAGAGAGATAGAGAAAGAGAAAGAGAGAGAGCGAATCCTTCCAACATCCTTTGTCTTTCCTCTCTAATCCAGTTCCCATCCATAGTATTGTCATGTTGATGTATGAGTCTGTACAGGCACATCTCCCTGCCATTTCAAGCCTATAAAAAATCTATGCAGCCGTCCATATCATGTGTGATGATATCAGCGGTCTGATGTATGTATGCCTTAAAGTTCCCTCAAGCTGAAGTAAACCACTCCTATAGCATCAGCCTTAGAGCCAGCTAGCCATTTGAGAGGCGCAGTCTGTCCCCTGAATGTTAATATAGTAATGTTAGCATTTTGTCCTGTCTGGTACCTGCTCTGTGTGTTAATACAGTAAGGTTAGCATGTTGTCCAGTCTGGTACCTACTCTGTGTGTTAATACAGTAAGGTTAGCATGTTGTCCAGTCTGGTTCCTGCTCTGTGTGTTAATACAGTAAGGTTAGCATGTTGTCCAGTCTGGTACCTGCTCTGTGTGTTAATACAGTACGGTTAGCATGTTGTCCAGTCTGGTACCTGCTCTGTGTGTTAATACAGTAAGGTTAGCATGTTGTCCAGTCTGGTACCTGCTCTGTGTGTTAATGCAGATTTCGTGCTCCCAGGAAATAGCAAGGAAAGGCAGGAAATATCAGAATGGGTGAATTTAGGTTACCACTCGTAAATTCCAAATTGGAATCTCACAATGAATGATTTTCAACATCAGAAACTCTTACTTTTGAGATTTCCAGGAGTTTGTGGGAGTTTCTGAGCTGTTAAATCTTAGAGCACATGAACCCAGCATCATGGTCTGGTCTGTTCTCAAAGATTTCTGATTAGCATCAGTGTCCTGTCCAGGGGGTGTACTGTACATCATGCTGTCTCACTACAGAAACAGGAGATAGACTAGTGTCCTGTCCAGGGGGTGTACTGTACATCAAGCTGTCTCACTACAGAAACAGGAGACAGACTAGTGTCCTGTCCAGGGGGTGTACTGTACATCATGCTGTCTCACTACAGAAACAGGAGATAGACTAGTGTCCTGTCCAGGGGGTGTACTGTACATCAAGCTGCCTCACTACAGAAACAGGAGATAGACTAGTGTCCTGTCCAGGGGGTGTACTGTACATCAAGCTGTCTCACTACAGAAACAGGAGACAGACTAGTGTCCTGTCCAGGGGGTGTACTGGTACATCAAGCTGCCTCACTACAGAAACAGGAGATAGACTAGTGTCCTGTCCAGGGGGTGTACTGCTACATCAAGCTGTCCCACTACAGAAACAGGAGATAGACTAGTGTCCTGTCCAGGGGGTGTACTGTACATCAAGCTGCCTCCCTACAGAAACAGGAGATAGACTAGTGTCCTGTCCAGGGGGTGTACTGTACATCAAGCTGCCTCCCTACAGAAACAGGAGATAGGCTCCTACCCTATGAGCCGTTCTGGATCTTACAAAATGCAATATAGGATTCTAACGCAGTACAACGGAAGCTGGCGACAAAGGCAGAAGCAAGATGGCAGGGTTAAATAGTGCTCTCTGTGCCCTGGTCAAAACTACTACACTATGAGCCATTTTTCGGTGCAGGCTAATAGCACAGTAGAACCAGGTCACCAAGCTCTGGGTGAATACAGTATGACAGAGACACTAGGACCAGGTCACCAAGCTCTGGGTGAATACCGTATGACAGAGACACTAGGACCAGGTCACCAAGCTCTGGGTGAATACAGTAGGACAGAGATACTAGGACCAGGTCACCATGCTCTGGGTGAATACAGTAGGACAGAGATACTAGGACCAGGTCACCAAGCTCTGGGTGAATACAGTAGGACAGAGATACTAGGACCAGGTCACCAAGCTCTGGGTGAATTCTCTGCCTCTAACCCTATTACAGTGGCTGAGTCACTGGCTTACTGGGGCTCTCTCATGCCGTCCCTGGAGGGGGTGCGTCACCTGAGTGGGTTGATTCACTGTTGTGGTCATCCTGTCTGGGTTGGCGCCCCCCCTTGGGTTGTGCCGTGGCGGAGATCTTTGTGGGCTATACTAGCCTTGTCTCAGGATGGTAAGTTGGTGGTTGAAGATATCCCTCTAGTGGTGTGGGGGCTGTGCTTTGGCAAAGTGGGTGGGGTTATATCCTTCCTGTTTGGCCCTGTCCGGGGTTATCCTCGGAAGGGGCCACAGTGTCTCCTGACCCCTCCTGTCTCAGCCTCCAGTATTTATGCTTCAGTAGTTTATGTGTCGGGGGCTAGGGTCAGTTTGTTATATCTGGAGTACTTCTCCTGGCCTATTCGGTGTCCTATGTGAATTTGAGCCCTAGGACCTGAGCCCTAGGACCATGAGGACGTGAGCCCTAGGACCATGCCCCAGGACTACCTGACATGATGACTCCTTGCTGTCCCCAGTCCACCTGGCCTTGCTGCTGCTCCAGATTCAACTGTTCTGCCTTATTATTATTCGACCATGCTGGTCATTTATGAACATTTGAACATCTTGGCCATGTTCTGTTATAATCTCCACCGGCACAGCCAGAAGAGGACTGGCCACCCCACATAGCCTGGTTCCTCTCTAGGTTTCTTCTCTAGGTTTCTTCCTAAGGGAGGGGAGGGGAGGGGAGGGGAGGGGGAAGAGGATGGGAGGGGAGGAGATAGTAGCGCTGAGAAGGGGGAAGAGGATGGGAGGGGAGGGGATAGGAGGGCTGAGAAGGGGGAAGAGGAAGGGGGAGGGAGGGGAGGGCTGAGAAGGGGGAAGAGGATGGGAGGGGAGGGGAGAGGAGGGCTGAGAAGGGGGAAGAGGATGGGAGGGGAGGGAGGGCTGAGAAGGGGGAAGAGGATGGGAGGGGAGGGGAGGGGAGAGGAGGGCTGAGAAGGGGGAAGAGAATGGGAGGGGAGGGAGAGGAGGGCTGAGAAGGGGGAAGAGGATGGGAGGGGAGGGGACGGGACGGGAGGGGAGGGCTGAGAAGCTGAGGAGGAGGGTTGATCTCTTGTCAGGAGGTTTAACAGGCGATGGACGCCCTCTGTGACAGTTGTCTCAACACAGAGCAGTTCATCCTGGGTGAGTCACCTGTCAGTTAAGATGACAGACGACCCACGAGATGTGGCTGTGTGTTATTTTGTGTGTGTGTCTCTGTGTGTGTGTGTGTGTGTGTGTGTCTCTGTGTGTTTGTGTGTGTGTTTGTGTGTGTCTGTGTGTGTGTGTGTGTGTGTGTGTGTCTGTGTGTGTGTCTGTCTGTGTGTGTGTGTGTGTGTGTGTGTGTGTGTGTGTGTGTGTGTGTGTGTGTGTGTGTGTGTGTGTCTGTGTGTGTGTGTTGTTTATTTATTTTCCATTTTGTACTATTTCACTTGGTTTGGCAATGTAAGCATATGTTTCACACACACACACACACACACGCACACACACACACACACACACACACACGCTGGTCAGGGTTACCTCTCCTGTTATGGTGTGCGTTCAGGGTTCTTCTCTTTCTAAGGACGTTGTCCTCCATCCTCCATGATCCCCTCTGATCCCCTTTAATCTCATGCTGCTGGTTTTATTACTGGATTTGATTTAACCTTAATTTAGGAGGGAGGGTGGAGGATGGAGGGAGGAGGGCAGAGGGTGGAGGGAGGAGGGAGGAGGGTGGAGAGAGGAGGGTGGAGGGTGGAGGGAGAAGGGATGAGGGAGGGTGGGGGTTGGAGGGAGGCGGGAGGAGGGAGGAGAGAGGAGGGTGGAGGGAGGAGGGCGGAGGGTGGAGGGAGGAGGGTGGAGGGAGGAGGGAGGGTGGGGGTTGGAGGGAGGGAGGCGGGAGGAGGGAGGAGGAGGAGGGTGGAGGATGGAGGGAGGGTGGAGGGAGGAGGGTGGAGGATGGAGGGAGCAAAAGGTGGTGTGTGTGGGTGAATGTATTATCAATCAATGTTGTTAATTACTAATTACTGAATAAAAAGCAGTGTGTGTGTGTGTGTGTTGATGATATGAACTGCATGAGTTCTCTGGGACCACTAGGACTACTCTCCTAGTGAGGTCGATACCAAAGACCCCCCCCCACACACACACCCCCCACACACACACACCCCCCACACACACAGAGCCTACTAAGGGTAATGGTGTCTGCCACTACCAGAGTTTATAGGGTTCCAACAGCTTAGATGTAGTGCACTACTTTCTACCAGAGTTTATAGGGTTCCAACAGTCTAGATGTAGTGCACTACTTTCTACCAGAGTTTATAGGGTTCCAACAGCCTAGATGTAGTGCAGTACTTTCTACCAGGGTTTATATGGTTCCAACAGTCTAGATGTAGTGCACTACTTTCTACCAGGGTTTATATGGTTCCAACAGTCTAGATGTAGTGCACTACTTTCTACCAGGGTTTATATGGTTCCAACAGTCTAGATGTAGTGCACTACTTTCTACCAGAGTTTATAGGGTTCCAACAGTCTAGATGTAGTGCACTACTTTCTACCAGAGCTAATATATGGTTCCAACAGCCTAGATGTAGTGCACTACTTCCTACCAGAGTTTATAGGGTTCCAACAGTCTAGATGTAGTGCACTACTTTCTACCAGAGCTAAAATATGGTTCCAACAGTCTAGATGTAGTGCACTACTTTCTACCAGAGTTTATAGGGTTCCAACAGTCTAGATGTAGTGCACTACTTTCTACCAGAGTTTATAGGGTTCCAATGGCCCAACAGTCTAGATGTAGTGCACTACTTTCTACCAGAGTTTATAGGGTTCCAATGGCCCAACAGTCTAGATGTAGTGCACTACTTTCTACCAGAGTTTATAGGGTTCCAACAGCCTAGATGTAGTGCACTACTCTTCTACCAGAGTTTATAGGGTTCCAATCGCCCAACAGTCTAGATGTAGTGCACTACTTTCTACCAGAGTTTATAGGGTTCCTACAGCCTAGATGTAGTGCACTACTTTCTACCCGCGTTTATAGGGTTCCTACAGTCTAGATGTAGTGCACTACTTTCTACCAGAGTTTATAGGGTTCCTACAGCCTAGATGTAGTGCACTACTTTCTACCAGAGTTTATAGGGTTCCTACAGTCTAGATGTAGTGCACTACTTTCTACCAGAGTTTATATGGTTCCAACAGCCTAGATTTAGTGCACTACTTTCTACCAGAGTTTATATGGTTCCAACAGTCTAGATGTAGTGCACTATAAAGGGAATAGGGTTCCATTTGGGAGGAACTTGGCTACCTGGCTACATGACCACATATCAAATCAAATCAAATGTTATTTGTCACATACACATGGTTAGCAGATTTTAATGCGAGTGTAGCGAAATGCTTGTGCTTCTAGTTCCGACAATGCAGTAATAACCAACAAGTAATCTAACTAACAATTCCAAAACTACTGTCTTATACACAAGTGTAAGGGGATAAAGAATATGTACATAAAGATATATGAATGAGTGATGGTACAGAGCAGCATAGGCAAGATACAGTAGATGGTATTGAATGCAGTATATACATATGAGATGAGTATGTAAACAAAGTGGCATAGTTAAAGTGGCTAGTGATACATGTATTACATAAAGATGCAGTAGATGATATAGAGTACAGTATATACATATACATATGAGATGAATAATGTAGGGTATGTAAACATTATATTAAGTAGCATTGTTTAAAGTGGCTAGTGATATATTTTACATCATTTCCCGTCAATTCCCATTATTAAAGTGACTGGAGTTGAGTCAGTGTGTTGGCAGCAGCCACTCAATGTTAGTGGTGGCTGTTTAACAGTCTGATGGCCTTGAGATAGAAGCTGTTTTTCAGTCTCTCGGTCCCAGCTTTGATGCACCTGTACTGACCTCGCCTTCTGGATGATAGCGGGGTGAACAGGCAGTGGCTCGGGTGGTTGTTGTCCTTGATGATCTTTTTGGCCTTCCTGTGACATCGGGTGGTGTAGGTGTCCTGGAGGGCAGGTAGTTTGCCCCGGTGATGCGTTGTGCAGACCTCACTACCCTCTGGAGAGCCTTACGGTTGTGGGCGGAGCAGTTGCCGTACCAGGCGGTGATACAGCCCGACAGGATGCTCTAGATTGTGCATCTGTAGAAGTTTGTGAGTGCTTTACGTGACAAGCCGAATTTCTTCAGCCTCCTGAGGTTGAAGAGGCGCTGCTGCGCCTTCTTCACGATGCTGTCTGTGTGGGTGGACCAATTCAGTTTGTCTGTGATGTGTATGCCGAGGAACTTAAAACTTACTACCCTCTCCACTACTGTTCCATCGATGTGGATAGGGGTGTTCCCTCTGCTGTTTCCTGAAGTCCACAATCATCTCCTTAGTTTTGTTGACGGTGAGTGTGAGGTTATTTTCCTGACACCACACTCCGAGGGCCCTCACCTCCTCCCTGTAGGCCGTCTCGTCGTTGTTGGTAATCAAGCCTACCACTGTTGTGTCGTCCAAACTTGATGATTGAGTTGGAGGCGTGCGTGGCCACGCAGTCGTGGGTGAACAGGGAGTACAGGAGAGGGCTCAGAACGCACCCTTCTGGGGCCCCAGTGTTGAGGATCAGCAGGGTGGAAATGTTGTTGCCTACCCTCACCACCTGGGGGCGGCCCGTCAGGAAGTCCAGTACCCAGTTGCACAGGGCGGGGTCGAGACCCAGGGTCTCGAGCTTGATGACGAGCTTGGAGGGCACTATGGTGTTAAATGCCGAGCTGTAGTCGATGAACACATATCTAAATGGCCACCAGACTACCTGTCTACCTGGCTACATGGCTACCAGACTACCTGGCTACATGGCTACCTGGCCACCTGGCTACATGGCCACCAGACTACCAGACTACCAGACTACCTGGCTACATGGCTACCTGGCCACCTGGCTACATGGCCACCAGACTACCAGACTACCAGACTACCTGGCTACCAGACTACCAGACTACCTAGCTACCAGACTACCTAGCTTCCAGACTACCAGACTACCTGTCTACATGGCCACCTGGCTAACAGACTACCTGGCTACCAGACTACCTGTCTACATGGCCACCTGGCTAACAGACTACCTGGCTACCAGACTACCTGGCTACCAGACTACCTGGCTACCAGAATACCTGGCTACCAGACTACCTGGCCACCTGGCCACCTGGCTAACAGAATACCTGGCTACCAGACTACCTGGCCACCTGGCAACATGGCCACCTGGCTACCAGACTACCTGGCTACATGGCCACCTGGCTACCTGAACACCTGGCAACATGGCTACCAGACTACCTGGCTACCTGGCCACCTGTCTAACTGGCCATCTGGCTACATGGCTACATGGCTACCTGGCTACATGGCTACCTGGCCACATGGCTACCTGGCTCCCTGGCCAACTGGCTACATGGCTACCTGGCTATCTGACTTCCAGGGGTTCTGGCTATATACAGGGGGTTAATATTTTGTTGCATTACAAACTGTAATTTAAATAGATTTTTATTTAATGGACATACACAAAATAGTCCAAATTCCTGAAATGAAATTTAAAAAATAACTTTAAAAAAATTCTACAAAATAAAAAACGGAAAGTGGTGTGTGCATATGTATTCATATGGTGCAACCAATTACCTTCAGAAGTTACATAATTAGTTAAATAAAGTCCACCTGTGTGCAATCTAAGTGTCACATGATCTCAGTATATATACACCTGTTCTGAATGGCCCCAGAGTCTGCAACACCACTAAAGCAAGGGGCACCACCAAGCAAGGGGCACCACCAAGCAAGGGGCACTATGAAGACCAGGGAGCTCTCCAGACAGGTCAGGGACAAAGTAGTGGAGAAGTACAGATCAGGGTTGGGTTATAAAAAATATCAGAAACATTGAACATCCCACTTGAGCACCATTACATTCACTATTAAAAAATGGAAAGATTATGTCACCACAACAAACCTGCCAAGAGAGGGCCGCCCACCAAAACTCACAGACCAGGCAAGGAGGCATTAACCAGAGAGGCAACAAAGAGACCCAAGTTAACCCTGAAGGAACTGCAAAGCTCCACAGATTGGAGTATCTGTCCATAGGACCACTTTAAGCCGTACACTCCACAGAGCTGGAGCATACTGCTAAAGCAACACTCGAGTGGGAAACATTTAAATGTCTTGAAATGGCCTAGTCAAAGCCCAGACCTCAATCAAATTGTGAATCTGTAGTATGACTTAAAAATCGCTGTGGAACCCATCCAACTTGAAGGAGCTGGAGCAGTTTTGCCTTGAAGAATGGGCAAAAGTCCCAGTGGCTAGAGGTGCCAAGCTTATAGAGACATACCCCAAGAGACTTGTAGCTGTATTTGCAGCCAAAGGTGGCTCTACAAAGTAATGACTTTGGGGGCTGAATAGTTATGCACGCTCAAGTTTTCAGTTTTTTTTGTCTTATTTCTTGTTTGTTTCACAATAAAAACGATTTTGCATCTTCAAAGTGGTAGGCATGTTGTGTAAATCAAATGATACAACCCCCCCCAAAATCCATTTTAATTCCAGGTTGTAAAGGCAACAAAATAGGAAAAATGCCAAGGGGGATGAATACTTTTGCAAGCCACTGTACAGGGTGTTCAGGTACAGAGTCAATATGTGGGGGCACCAGTTAGTCGAGGTAATTGAGGTAATATGTCAATTCGGTTCGAGGTAAAGTGACTATGCATGGATTATAAACAGTGAGTAGCAGCAGAGTAAAAATGGGGGTTGGGTACAATGCAAATATTCCGGGTAGCCATTTGATTAACTGTTCAGGAGGCTTGCGAGTCTTATGGCTTGGGGGTAGAAGCTTTTAAGAAGCCTTTTTGACCTAGACTTGGCCCTCCGGTACCGCTTGCCGTGCGGTAGCAGAGAAAACAGTCTATGACTAGGGTGGCTGGAGTCTTTGGCAATTTCTTAAGCTCATATAAGCTCATAATTAATAGTTGCTAATACAAAGATGTCTCTGCTAGGCGGAGTTAAGCTTAATGCGTTATTGGCAGTTAGCTTCCCAGTCATTCTTCCCCTTATTGCTATCATGTGCTAGCAGAGGTAAGACTGAACATAGCAACAACAGGAACTCGCTTTGCCTGTTTGATGGTTCGTTGGAGAGCGTAGTGGGACATCTTATAAGCGTCCGGGTTAGAATCCCGCTCCTTAAAATCGGCAGCCCTACCCTTTAGCTCAGTGCAGATGTTGCCTGTAATCCATGGCTTCTGGTTGGGGTATGTACGTACATTCACTGTGGGGATGACTTCATCGATGCAGTTATTGATGAAACCAGTGATTGATGTGGTGTACTCCTCAATGCCATAGGAGGAATCCCGGAACATATTCCAGTCTGTAGCAAAACAGTCCTGTAGCTTAACATCTGTGTCGTCTGACCACTTCCTTAATGAGCGAGTCACTGGTACTTCCTGCTTTAGTTTTTGATTGTAAGCAGGAATCCGGAGGATAGAGTTTTGGTCAGATTTGCCAAATGGACGGCGAGTGAGAGCTTTGTACGCATCTCTGTGTGTGGAGCAAAGGTGGTCTAGAGTTCCGTCAGCCAGGCCATTACCTTTACTCTCGCCTCTGTTATGTCAGTTATCTTTGTTTTCTTTATTATTTTGGTTGGGTCAGGGTGTGACATGGGGCATTTATGTGTTTTGTCTGGTCTAGGGGTTTTGTATGTTTATGGGGTGTTTTCTAGTGTAGGTGTTTATGGAAGTCTATGGTTGCCTAGATTGGTTCTCAATTAGAGGCAGGTGTTTATGGTTGTCTCTGATTGGGAATATTTAGGCAGCCATGTTCTTTGTTTTTTTTGTGGGTGATTGTCTTCTGTCATTGCACCACATAGGACTGTTTCGGTTTTCACATGTATTGTTTTGTATTTTGTAGTGTTCTCGTTATTCGTCTATATCAAAGATGTTGAACACCAACCACGCTGCATTTTGGTCCTCCTCTACATCAGCAGAAGAAAACCGTTACATGTTAAGATTTTTCCATGTGCTTTCATTTTCAAAATTGCAACTTGTCCAGGTAACTGGAGAGTATTCAGTAGAGCCGTCACCGCTGGTCCATTCTTCACAGCAGAGCATTCAGTAGAGCCGTCACCCCTGGTCCATTCTTTACAGGAGAGCATTCAGTAGAGCCATCACCCCTGGTCCATTCTTCACAGGAGAGCATTCAGTAGAGCCATCACCTCTGGTCCATTCTTCACAGGAGAGCCTTCAGTAGAGCCATCACCCTTGGTCCATTCTTCACAGGAGAGCATTCAGTAGAGCCATCACCCATGGTCCATTCTTCACAGGAGAGCATTCAGTAGAGCCATCACCCCTGGTCCATTCTTCACAGGAGAGCATTCAGTAGAGCCATCACCTCTGGTCCGTTCTTCACAGGAGCTCCAGTGATGAATTCTGTGTTTTTCCATATTTTTCCAAAATAACGTGTAACGCCGAAAGCAAACCTTGAGTCTGTGTAGATATTAGCTGTTTTTCCTTCAGCCTGTTTACATGCTTCTGTAAAAAAAAAAACATTTGTGCCAGCTGTGCTGATGTTCCTGCAGGTAATGTGTCTGTCACTATCACATAGTCCATTGTAGTCACTGCCAAGCCCACCTTCCTCACACCCCCTTCCACAATGCTTGAACCGTCTGTGTAGAAGATAAACTCAGGGTTTTCCAACGGATGACTCTTCATAAACCCATCAGAGAGCCGATCCAAAACCAACTCACAACAGTCGTGTTCAAGTAATGTGGCATCTGGAGGAAGCATCAGAGTAACTGAATTACGTGACTTGCTACGTTCTATGATGCTGTTAGAAGCCTCCAAAACAGTCAACCATGTGTTCCAACGAGCAGCTGTGACCCGTGCAGCTCGATTCATAGTCAAAAGAGTACGGACAGCATGTGGACACTTGATGGTAAGCTGTTGGTAGAGAACAAGCATGTGGACACTTGATAGTAAGCTGTTGGTCAAGAACAAGCATGTGGACACCTGATGGTAAGTTGTTGGTCGAGAACAAGCATGTGGACACCTGATGGTAAGCTGTTGGTCGAGAACAAGCATGTGGACACTTGATTGTAAGCTGTTGGTCGAGAACAAGCATGTGGACACTTGATAACAAGCTGTTGGTCAAGAACAAGCATTTGGACACTTGATGGTAAGCTGTTGGTCGAGAACAAGCATGTGGACACCTGATGGTAAACTGTTGGTCGAGAACAAGCATGTGCACACCTGATGGTAAGCTGTTGGTCGAGAACAAGCATGTGGACACCTGATGGTAAGCTGTTGGTCGAGAACAAGCATGTGGACACCTGATGGTAAGCTGTTGGTCGAGAACAAGCATGTGGACACTTGATGGTAAGCTGTTGGTCGAGAACAAGCATGTGGACACCTGATGGTAAGCTGTTGGTCGAGAACAAGCATTTGGACACCTGATGGTAAGCTGTTGGTCGAGAACAAGCATGTGGACACCTGATGGTAAGCTGTTGGTCGAGAACAAGCATGTGCACACCTGATGGTAAGCTGTTGGTAGAGAACAAGCATGTGGACACCTGATGGTAAGCTCTTGGTAGAGAACAAGCATGTGGACACCTGATGGTAAGCTGTTGGTCGAGAACAAGCATGTGGACACTTGATGGTAAGCTGTTGGTCGAGAACAAGCATGTGGACACCTGATGGTAAGCTGTTGGTCGAGAACAAGCATGTGGACACCTGATGGTAAGCTGTTGGTAGAGAACAAGCATGTGGACACCTGATGGTAAGCTGTTGGTCGAGAACAAGCATGTGGACACCTGATGGTAAGCTGTTGGTCGAGAACAAGCATGTGGACACCTGATGGTAAGCTGTTGGTCGAGAACAAGCATGTGGACACCTGATGGTAAGCTGTTGGTCGAGAACAAGCATGTGGACACTTGATGGTAAGCTGTTGGTAGAGAACAAGCGATGCCACCATCGACACAGCGACGTAAGTAGACTGCAGAACTCTGAGACGGGGACCTCATCCCAACGCCACATCGTCCAGTTTCCTCAAATAGCCGCCTACAGGTTTCTACTCTGCTGAACGAGTAATGAAACGAATGAGAACCTGCCAAATGTAGCTATGAGTCCCGGACTGAAATTCCTCCCGTGTCTCTGACCCATTAATCATTCATTCCCTGTTACAGAAAAACTCTTTCCATTGATGGTAAAATTCCCTTTTGACTTCAACTCCTCTCCATTGTGTATTTATCTTCAAATATTCTTATGTCTCTGACTATAAAGAACAGTTATAACATCTGATGAGGTGGAAGCTATGTCTCTGACTGTAAAGAACAGTTATACCATCTGATGTGGTGGAAGCTACGTCTCTGACTGTAAAGAACAGTTATACCATCTGATGTGGTGGAAGCTACGTCTTTGACTATAAAGAACAGTTATAACATCTGATGTGGTGGAAGCTACGTCTCTGACTATAAAGAACACAGTTATAACCTCTGATGTGATGGAAGCTATGTCTCTGACTATAAAGAACACAGTTATAACCTCTGATGTGGTGGAAGCTGTGTCTCTGACTATAAAGAACAGTTATAACCTCTGATGTGGTGGAAGCTACGTCTCTGACTATAAAGAACAGTTATAACCTCTGATGTGGTGGAAGCTACGTCTCTGACTATAAAGAACAGTTATAACCTCTGATGTGGTGGAAGCTACGTCTCTGACTATAAAGAACAGTTATAACCTCTGATGTGGTTGAAGCTACGTCTCTGACTATAAAGAACAGTTATAACAACTGATGTGGTGGAAGCTACGTCTCTGACTATAAAGAACACAGTTAAAATATCTGATGTGGTGGAAGCTACGTCTCTGACTATAAAGAACACAGTTATGACATCTGATGTGGTGGAAGCTACGTCTCTGACTATAAAGAACACAGTTAAAATATCTGATGTGGTGGAAGCTACGTCTCTGACTATAAAGAACACAGTTAAAATATCTGATGTGGTGGAAGCTACGTCTCTGACTAAAGAACAGTTATGACATCTGATGTGGTGGAAGCTGTGTCTTTGACTGTAAAGAACACAGTTATGACATCTGATGTGGTGGAAGCTACGTCTCTGACTATAAAGAACAGTTATAACCTCTGATGAGGTGGAAGCTACGTCTCTGACTATAAAGAACACAGTTATAACCTCTGATGTGGTGGAAGCTATGTCTCTGACTATAAAGAACAGTTATAACCTCTGATGAGGTGGAAGCTACGTCTCTGACTATAAAGAACAGTTATAACATCTGATGAGGTGGAAGCTACGTCTCTGACTGTAAAGAACAGTTATAACATCTGATGAGGTGGAAGCTGTGTCTCTGACTATAAAGAACAGTGTTTGCTGGGTTATCTTTTATCTCTTCAGTTTATAGTCTGTTGCCAAGCCAGGCACCAGCTCCTTATCCTTGATTTAATTGGTCCCTTACAGTTGTGTGTTTCCTCTCATTAAACATTGGGTTCTCAATCCGTAGTAGCAGTGTCCATGGGATTCACTCTATCCCCTGGCCTTTACATTAGAATGCTACCTCAGCATGCTAACTTGACTATCCGCTATGGCTCAGCATGCTACGTTGCTAACCTAGCCATCTGCTATGCTGTATGTCATCATGCTAACTTGACTATCCGCTATGGCTCAGCATGCTACGTTGCTAACTTAGCCATCTGCTATGCTGTATGTCATCATGCAAACTTGACTATCCGCTATACCTCAGCGTGCTACGTTGCTAACTTAGCCATCTGCTATGCTGTATGTCATCATGCAAACTTGACTATCCGCTATACCTCAGCGTGCTACGTTGCTAACTTAGCCATCTGCTATGCTCTATGTCATCATGCTAACTTGACTATCCGCTATACCTCAGCGTGCTGCGTTGCTAACTTAGCCATCTTCTACTTAGCCATCTGCTATGCTGTATGTCATCATGCTAACTTGACTATCCGCTATGCCTCAGCATGCTACGTTGCTAACCTAGCCATCTTCTACATAGCCATCTGCTATGCTGTATGTCAGCATGCTAACTTGACTATTCACTATACCTCAACATGCTACGTTGCTAACTTAGTCATCTGCTATATGTCAGCACGCTAACTTGACTATCCGCTATACCTCAGCCTGCTAGCTTGACTATCTGCTATACATCAGCTGGCTAAGTTCCTATCTTAGCCATCTGCCACTTAGCCATCAACTGCATTTTAGCATTACAAGCTATTCCTTTCCATCCTCATTGTCACTCTGATTTGCACTACACCCCATTAACTGACCTTAGACTGATGACCAGGCAGTTAATATCTGACCTTAGACTGAGTCAATAATGACCAGGCAGGCAATATCTGACCTTAGACTGAGTCAATAATGACCAGGCAGTCAATATCTGACCTTAGACTGAGTCAATAATGACCAGGCAGGCAATATCTGACCTTAGACTGAGTCAATAATGACCAGGCAGTTAATATCTGACCTTAGACTGAGTCAATAATGACCAGGCAGTTAATATCTGACCTTAGACTGAGTCAATAATGACCAAGCAACCAATATCTGACCTTAGACTGAGTCAATAATGACCAAGCAACCAATATCTGACCTTAGACTGAGTCAATAAGGACTAGGCAGTCAATATCTGACCTTAGACTGAGTCAATAATGACCAGGCAGCCAATATCTGACCTTAGACTGAGTCAGTAATGACCAGGCAGTCAATATCCGACCTTAGACTGAGTCAATAATGACCAGGCAGTTAATATCTGACCTTAGACTGAGTCAATAATGACCAAGCAACCAATATCTGACCTTAGACTGAGTCAATAATGACCAAGCAACCAATATCTGACCTTAGACTGAGTCAATAAGGACTAGGCAGTCAATATCTGACCTTAGACTGAGTCAATAATGACCAGGCAGCCAATATCTGACCTTAGACTGAGTCAGTAATGACCAGGCAGTCAATATCCGACCTTAGACTGAGTCAATAATGACCAGGCAGTCAATATCTGACCTTAGACTGAGTCAATAATGACCAGGGAGCCAATATCTGACCTTAGACTGAGTCAATAATGACCAGGGAGCCAATATCTGTCCTTAGACTGAGTCAATAAGGACCAGGCAGTCAATATCTGACCTTAGACTGAGTCAATAAGGACCAGGCAGTCAATATCTGACCTTAGACTGAGTCATTAATGACCAGGCAGTCAATATCTGACCTTAGACTGAGTCAGTAATGACCAGGGAGTCAATATCTGACCTTAGACTGAGTCAATAATGACCAGGGAGTCAATATCTGACCTTAGACTGAGTCAATAATGACCAAGCAGTCAATATCTGACCTTAGACTGAGTCAATAATGACCAGGCAGTCTATAACTGACCTTAGACTGAGTCAGTAATGACCAGGCAGTCAATATCCGACCTTAGACTGAGTCAATAATGACCAGGCAGTCAATATCTGACCTTAGACTGAGTCAATAATGACCAGGGAGCCAATATCTGACCTTAGACTGAGTCAATAATGACCAGGCAGCCAATATCTGACCTTAGACAGAGTCAATAATGACCATGCAGTCAATATCTGACCTTAGACAGAGTCAATAATGACCAGGCAGTCAATATCTGACCTTAGACTGAGTCAATAATGACCAGGCAGCCTCTCAATCACATCACTATTCCAATCAATTATTGACAACAGTTTGATTCCTCTGCATACAGCAGATGTCTGCATCCCAAATGGCACACTATTCCCTATGGGCCTTGGTAAAAAAAGGAGTGCACTTTACCACATTTTAGGGAATAGGGTATCATATGGGACACATCCCGTGTTAAAGGTTCAGGTAGACTACGTTGTATCAACGTCCTTTCATCAGGAGCGAATGTGTTTGTCCATACAGGGAACTGCTACAGCGAGCAAGCTAATGGTTGGGAGGGCTGTGAGAGGAGAGGAAGGACCTTTCTCATTATAGAGAGATGTTGGGGATGGGAGGATGGGAGGATGGGTGGATGGGAGGATGGGAGGATGGGAGGATGGGAGGGCTGTGAGAGGAGAGGAAGGACCTGTCTCATTATGGAGAGATGTTGGGGATGGGAGGATGGGAGGATGGGAGGATGGGAGGATGGGTGGATGGGAGGATGGGGGATCGGGGGATGGGAGGATGGGAGGATGGGAGGATGGGGGATGGGAGGATGGGAGGATCGGGGGATGGGAGGATGGGAGGATGGGAGGGCTGTGAGAGGAGAGGAAGGACATGTCTCATTATGGAGAGATGTTGGGGATGGGAGGATGGGAGGATGGGAGGATGGGAGGATGGGTGGATGGGAGGATGGGGGATGGGAGGATGGGAGGATGGGAGGATGGGGGATGGGAGGATGGGAGGATGGGAGGATGGGAGGATGGGGGATGGGAGGATGGGAGGATGGGAGGGCTGTGAGAGGAGAGGAAGGACATGTCTCATTATGGAGAGATGTTGGGGATGGGAGGATGGGAGGATGGGAGGATGGGGGATGAGAGGATGGGAGGGTGGGAGGATGGGAGGATGGGGGGATGGGAGGATGGGGGATGGGAGGATGGGAGGATGGGAGGATGGGGGGATGGGAGGATGGGAGGTTGGGAGGATGGGAGGATGGGGGATGGGAGGATGGGAGGATGGGTGTCTGGTGTCTGGTGTCTGGTGTCTGGTGGGAGGATGGTGTTCTCCATCGCATGTCAAAGATCAGACAACATGTGTCAGCCTCTGTATAACTTTTCATAACCCCCGTTGAGCTCAGTAATAGAAAGAGTTAGGATGCCTCTGATCATTAGATCTCACAGGATGTAACAGATTGGCAGGGGGGCAGGTAGTCTAGTGGTTAGAGGGGGAGGCAGGTAGCCTAGTGGTTAGAGGGGGGGCAGGTAGCCTAGTGGTTAGAGGGGGGCAGGTAGCCTAGTGGTTAAAGGGGGGGGGGACTGTAACTCCATACTATCATTATAATGGACTGTTGATTTAACTCCATGCTGTCATTATAATGAATGGACTGTTGATTTAACTCCATGCTGTCATTATAATGAATGGACTGTTGATTTAACTCCATGCTGTCATTAGAATGAATGGACTGTTGATTTAACTCCATACTGTCATTACTGAAGGTTTTTGACTTCTCCCATGTCTTTTCTTTAAGGCCAGTTGAAGTTAAGAAATATATCCCATAATGCCCTTGATATAATAGACTTCTAATGGACACAGACAGTTGGGGTGATTTCAGGTACATTGTGTTATCTATCTAACTCCCCTCTACATAAAAGAGAATGTTCACAGTATTTGGACTATGGCCTCTGGGATGTTTAACATGTTTACGCTACCAAACACACAGAAACACTCTTTTTGAATCAAAAGGAATGATAAATGTACCAAATATTATTGGATTCAGTCACAGCCAATGAACATCTTCTTAAACATTCAAAATTCAAAAGGAACTCACACATCTGAGCTATCTTTCTTGCAGGTGCATGGTAACAGTTGAATACATTTAGAAAAAAAAGAAGGAAAGGCTCTGAGGCTGAAGGCCGTCAGGCTGATACCTGAAGGCCGTGAGACTGATACCTGAAGGCCGTGAGGCTGATACCTAAAGGCCGTGAGGCTGATTCCTGAAGATACCTAAATGCGGTGAGGCCGATACCTAAAGGCCGTGAGACCGATGCCTAAAGGCCGTGAGGCTGATACCTAAAGGCCGTGAGGCTGATTCCTGAAGATACCTAAATGCGGTGAGGCCGATACCTAAAGGCCGTGAGGCCGATGCCTAAAGGCCGTGAGGCTGATACCTAAAGGCCGTGAGGCCGATGCCTAAAGGCCGTGAGGCTGATACCTGAAGATACCTAAAGATGCCTAAAGGCCGTGAGGCTGATACCTGAAGATACCTAAAGATGCCTAAAGGCCATGAGGCTGATACCTGAAGGCCGTGAGGCTGATACCTAAAGGCCGTGAGGCCGATGCCTAAAGGCAGTGAGGCTGATACCTGAAGATACCTAAAGATGCCTAAAGGCCGTGAGGCTGATACCTGAAGGCCGTGAGGCTGATACCTGAAGGCCGTGAGGCTGATACCTAAAGGCCGTGAGGCCGATGCCTAAAGAACGTGAGGCCGATACCTAAAGGCCGTGAGGCCGATGCCTAAAGGCCGTGAGGCTGATACCTAAAGGCCGTGAGACTGATACCTAAAGGCCGTGAGGCTGATACCTGAAGGCCGTGAGGCTGATACCTAAAGGCCGTGAGGCCGATGCCTAAAGGCCGTGAGGCTGATACCTGAAGGCCGTGAGGCCGATACCTAAAGGCCGTGAGGCCGATGCCTAAAGGCCGTGAGGCTGATACCTAAAGGCCGTGAGACTGATACCTAAAGGCCGTGAGGCTGATAGCTGAAGGCCGTGAGGCTGATACCTAAAGGCCGTGAGGCCGATGCCTAAATGCCGTGAGGCTGATACCTGAAGGCCGTGAGGCTGATACCTAAAGGCCGTGAGGCCGATGCCTAAAGGCCGTGAGGCTGATACCTAAAGGCCGTGAGGCTGATACCTGAAGGCCGTGAGGCTGATACCTAAAGGCCGTGAGGCCGATGCCTAAAGGCCGTGAGGCTGATACCTGAAGATACCTAAAGATGACTAAAGGCCGTGAGGCTGATACCTGAAGGCCGTGAGGCTGATACCTGAAGGCCGTGAGGCCGATACCTGAAGATACCTAAAGGCCGTGAGGCTGATACCTGAAGATACCTAAAGGCCGTGAGGCAGATACCTAAAGGCCGTGAGGCTGATACCTGAAGATACCTAAAGGCCGTGAGACTGATACCTGAAGGCCGTGAGGCTGATACCTGAAGATACCTAAAGGCCGTGAGGCTGATATCTGAAGATACCTAAAGGCCGTGAGGCCGATGCCTAAAGGCCGTGAGGCTGATACCTGAAGATACCTAAAGGCCGTGAGGCCGATGCCTAAAGGCCGTGAGGCTGACACCTGAAGGTCGTGAGGCTGATACCTAAAGGTCGTGAGGCTGATACCTAAAGGCCGTGAGTCTGATACCTGAAGATACCTAAAGGCCGTGAGGCTGATAACTGAAGATACCTAAAGGCCGTGAGGCTGATACCTAAAGGCCGTGAGGCTGATTCCTGAAGGCCGTGAGGCTGATACCTGAAGGCCGTGAGGCTGATACCTAAAGGCCGTGAGGCTGAGACCTGAAGGCCGTGAGGCTGATACCTAAAGGCCGTGAGGCTGATACCTGAAGATACCTAAAGGCCGTGAGGCTGATAACTGAAGATAGCTAAAGGCCGTGAGGCTGATACCTAAAAGCCGTGAGGCTGGTACCTAAAAGCCGTGAGGCTGATACCTAAAAGCCGTGAGGCTGATACCTGAAGGCCGTGAGGCTGATACCTAAAGATACCTAAATGCGGTGAGGCCGATACCTAAAGGCCGTGAGGCTGATACCTGAAGATACCTAAAGGCCGTGAGGCTGATACCTAAAGATACCTAAAGGACATGAGTCTGATACCTAAAGATACCTAAAGGACATGAGGCTGATACCTAAAAGCCGTGAGGCTGATACCTAAAGGCCGTGAGGCTGATACCTAAAGGCCGTGAGGCTGATACCTAAAGATACCTAAAGGACATGAGACCGATACCTAAAGATACCTAAAAGCCGTAAGGCTGATACCTAAAAGCCGTGAGGCTGATACCTAAAGGCCATGAGGCTGATACCTGAAGATACCTGAAGATACCTAAAGGCCGTGAGCCTGATACCTGAAGATACCTAAAGGCCGTGAGTAAGATACCTGAAGGCCGTGAGGCTGATACCTAAAAGCTGTGAGGCTGATACCTGAAGATACCTAATGGCCGTGATGCTGATACCTAAAGATACCTAAAGGCCATGAGGCTGATACCTAAAGGACATGAGGCTGATACCTGAAGATACCTAAAGGCCGTGAGGCCGATACCTAAAGGCCGTGAGGCCGATACCTAAAGGCCGTGAGGCTGATACCTGAAGATACCTAAAGGCCGTGAGACTGATACCTAAAGATATCTAAAGGACATGAGGCTGATACCTAAAGGCCGTGAGGCTGATACCTAAAGATACCTAAAGGCCGTGAGGCTGATACCTAAAGATACCTAAAGGACATATGAAGCTGATACCTAAAGGCCGTGAGGCCGATACCTAAAGGCCGTGAGGCTGATACCTAAAGGCCGTGATGCCGATACCTAAAAGCCGTGAGGACGATACCTAAAGGACATGAGGCCGATACCTAAAGGACATGAGGCCGATACCTAAAGGACATGAGGACGATACCTAAAGGACATGAGGCCAATACCTAAAGGACGTGAGGCTGATACCTAAAGATACCTAAAGGACATGAGGCTGATACCTAAAGATACCTAAAGGACATGAGGCTGATACCTAAAGATACCTAAAGGACATGAGGCTGATACCTAAAGTTACCTAAAGGACATGAGGCTGATACCTAAAGATACCTAAAGGACATGAGGCCGATACCTAAAGATACCTAAAGGACATGAGGCTGATACGTAAAGATACCTAAAGGATATGAGGCCGATACCTAAAGGACATGAGGCCGATACCTAAAGGACATGAGGCCGATACCTAAAGGACATGAGACCGATACCTAAAGGACATGAGGCCATGAAGCTGATACCTAAAGATGCCTAAAGGCCGTGAGGCTGATACCTAAAGATGCCTAAAGGCCGTGAGGCTGATACCTAAAGGACGTGAGACCGATACCTAAAGGACATGAGGCCGATACCTAAAGGACATGAGGCCGATACCTAAAGGACATGAGGCCGATACCTAAAGTACATGAGGCCGATACCTAAAGGGCATGAGGCCGATACCTAAAGGGCATGAGGCCGATACCTAAAGATACCTAAAGGACATGAGGCCGATACCTAAAGGACATGAGGCCGATACCTAAAGGACATGAGGCCGATACCTAAAGGTCATGATGCCGATACCTAAAGGCCATTAGGCCGATACCTAAAGGACATGAGACCGATACCTAAAGGACATGAGGCCGATACCTAAAGGACATGAGGATGATACCTAAAGGACATGAGGCCAATACCTAAAGGACGTGAGGCTGATACCTAAAGATACCTAAAGGACATGAGGCTGATACCTAAAGATACCTAAAGGACATGAGGCTGATACCTAAAGATACCTAAAGGACATGAGGCTGATACCTAAAGTTACCTAAAGGACATGAGGCTGATACCTAAAGATACCTAAAGGACATGAGGCCGATACCTAAAGATACCTAAAGGACATGAGGCTGATACGTAAAGATACCTAAAGGATATGAGGCCGATACCTAAAGGACATGAGGCCGATACCTAAAGGACATGAGGCCGATACCTAAAGGACATGAGACCGATACCTAAAGGACATGAGGCCATGAGGCTGATACCTAAAGATGCCTAAAGGCCGTGAGCCTGATACCTAAAGATGCCTAAAGGCCGTGAGGCTGATACCTAAAGGACGTGAGACCGATACCTAAAGGACATGAGGCCGATACCTAAAGGACATGAGGCCGATACCTAAAGGACATGAGGCCGATACCTAAAGTACATGAGGCCGATACCTAAAGGGCATGAGGCCGATACCTAAAGGACATGAGGCCGTGAGGCTGATACCTGAAGGCCGTGAGGTTGATACCTGAAGGCCGTGAGGCTGATACCTGAAGGCCGTGAGGCCGATACCTAAAGGCCGTGAGGCCGATGCCTAAAGGCCGTGAGGCTGATACCTAAAGGCCGTGAGACTGATACCTAAAGGCCGTGAGGCTGATACCTGAAGGCCGTGAGGCTGATACCTAAAGGCCGTGAGGCCGATGCCTAAAGGCCGTGAGGCTGATACCTGAAGGCCGTGAGGCTGATACCTAAAGGCCGTGAGGCCGATGCCTAAAGGCCGTGAGGCTGATACCTAAAGGCCGTGAGGCTGATACCTAAAGGCCGTGAGGCTGATACCTGAAGGCCGTGAGGCTGATACCTAAAGGCCGTGAGGCCGATGCCTAAAGGCCGTGAGGCTGATACCTGAAGATACCTAAAGATGACTAAAGGCCGTGAGGCTGATACCTGAAGGCCGTGAGGCCGATACCTGAAGATACCTAAAGGCCGTGAGGCTGATACCTGAAGATACCTAAAGGCCGTGAGGCAGATACCTAAAGGCCGTGAGGCTGATACCTGAAGATACCTAAAGGCCGTGAGACTGATACCTGAAGGCCGTGAGGCTGATATCTGAAGATACCTAAAGGCCGTGAGGCCGATGCCTAAAGGCCGTGAGGCTGATACCTGAAGATACCTAAAGGCCGTGAGGCCGATGCCTAAAGGCCGTGAGGCTGACACCTGAAGATACCTAAAGGCCGTGAGGCTGATACCTAAAGATACCTAAAGGACATGAGTCTGAAACCTAAAGATACCTAAAGGACATGAGGCTGATACCTAAAAGCCGTGAGGCTGATACCTAAAGTTCGTGAGGCTGATACCTAAAGGCCGTGAGGCTGATACCTAAAGATACCTAAAGGACATGAGACCGATACCTAAAGATACCTAAAAGCCGTAAGGCTGATACCTAAAAGCCGTGAGGCTGATACCTAAAGGCCATGAGGCTGATACCTGAAGATACCTGAAGATACCTAAAGGCCGTGAGCCTGATATCTGAAGATACCTAAAGGCCGTGAGTAAGATACCTGAAGGCCGTGAGGCTGATACCTAAAAGCCGTGAGGCTGATACCTGAAGATACCTAATGGCCGTGATGCTGATACCTAAAGATACCTAAAGGCCATGAGTCTGATACCTAAAGGACATGAGGCTGATACCTGAAGATACCTAAAGGCCGTGAGACTGATACCTAAAGATACCTAAAGGACATGAGGCTGATACCTAAAGATACCTAAAGGACATGAGGCTGATACCTAAAGTTACCAAAAGGACATATGAGGCTGATACCTAAAGGCCGTGAGGCTGATACCTAAAAGCCGTGAGGCTGATACCTAAAAGCCGTGAGGCTGATACCTAAAGGACGTGAGGCTGATACCTAAAGGCCGTGAGGCCGATACCTAAAGGCCGTGAGGCTGATACCTGAAGATACCTAAAGGCTGTGAGACTGATACCTAAAGATATCTAAAGGACATGAGGCTGATACCTAAAGGCCGTGAGGCTGATACCTAAAGATACCTAAAGGCCGTGAGGCTGATACCTAAAGATACCTAAAGGACATATGAAGCTGATACCTAAAGGCCGTGAGGCCGATACCTAAAGGCCGTGAGGCTGATACCTAAAGGCCGTGATGCCGATACCTAAAAGCCGTGAGGACGATACCTAAAGGACATGAGGCCGATACCTAAAGGACATGAGGCCGATACCTAAAGGACATGAGGACGATACCTAAAGGACATGAGGCTGATACCTAAAGATACCTAAAGGACATGAGGCTGATACCTAAAGATACCTAAAGGACATGAGGCTGATACCTAAAGATACCTAAAGGACATGAGGCTGATACCTAAAGATACCTAAAGGACATGAGGCCGATACCTAAAGATACCTAAAGGACATGAGGCTGATACGTAAAGATACCTAAAGGATATGAGGCCGATACCTAAAGGACATGAGGCCGATACCTAAAGGACATGAGGCCGATACCTAAAGGACATGAGGCTGATACCTAAAGGACATGAGGCCATGAGGCTGATACCTAAAGATGCCTAAAGGCCGTGAGGCTGATACCTAAAGATGCCTAAAGGCCGTGAGGCTGATACCTAAAGGACGTGAGACCGATACCTAAAGGACATGAGGCCGATACCTAAAGGACATGAGGCCGATACCTAAAGGACATGAGGCCGATACCTAAAGTACATGAGGCCGATACCTAAAGGGCATGAGGCCGATACCTAAAGGGCATGAGGCCGATACCTAAAGGACATGAGGCCGTGAGGCTGATACCTGAAGGCCGTGAGGCTGATACCTGAAGGCCGTGAGGCTGATACCTGAAGGCCGTGAGGCCGATACCTAAAGGCCGTGAGGCCGATGCCTAAAGGCCGTGAGGCTGATACCTAAAGGCCGTGAGACTGATACCTAAAGGCCGTGAGGCTGATACCTGAAGGCCGTGAGGCTGATACCTAAAGGCCGTGAGGCCGATGCCTAAAGGCCGTGAGGCTGATACCTGAAGGCCGTGAGGCTGATACCTAAAGGCCGTGAGGCCGATGCCTAAAGGCCGTGAGGCTGATACCTAAAGGCCGTGAGGCTGATACCTAAAGGCCGTGAGGCTGATACCTGAAGGCCGTGAGGCTGATACCTAAAGGCCGTGAGGCCGATGCCTAAAGGCCGTGAGGCTGATACCTGAAGATACCTAAAGATGACTAAAGGCCGTGAGGCTGATACCTGAAGGCCGTGAGGCCGATACCTGAAGATACCTAAAGGCCGTGAGGCTGATACCTGAAGATACCTAAAGGCCGTGAGGCAGATACCTAAAGGCCGTGAGGCTGATACCTGAAGATACCTAAAGGCCGTGAGACTGATACCTGAAGGCCGTGAGGCTGATATCTGAAGATACCTAAAGGCCGTGAGGCCGATGCCTAAAGGCCGTGAGGCTGATACCTGAAGATACCTAAAGGCCGTGAGGCCGATGCCTAAAGGCCGTGAGGCTGACACCTGAAGATACCTAAAGGCCGTGAGGCTGATACCTAAAGATACCTAAAGGACATGAGACCGATACCTAAAGATACCTAAAAGCCGTGAGGCTGATACCTAAAGGCCATGAGGCTGATACCTGAAGATACCTGAAGATACCTAAAGGCCGTGAGCCTGATATCTGAAGATACCTAAAGGCCGTGAGTAAGATACCTGAAGGCCGTGAGGCTGATACCTAAAAGCCGTGAGGCTGATACCTGAAGATACCTAATGGCCGTGATGCTGATACCTAAAGATACCTAAAGGCCATGAGTCTGATACCTAAAGGACATGAGGCTGATACCTGAAGATACCTAAAGGCCGTGAGACTGATACCTAAAGATACCTAAAGGACATGAGGCTGATACCTAAAGATACCTAAAGGACATGAGGCTGATACCTAAAGTTACCAAAAGGACATATGAGGCTGATACCTAAAGGCCGTGAGGCTGATACCTAAAAGCCGTGAGGCTGATACCTAAAAGCCGTGAGGCTGATACCTAAAGGACGTGAGGCTGATACCTAAAGGCCATGAGGCCGATACCTAAAGGCCGTGAGGCTGATACCTGAAGATACCTAAAGGCCGTGAGACTGATACCTAAAGATATCTAAAGGACATGAGGCTGATACCTAAAGGCCGTGAGGCTGATACCTAAAGATACCTAAAGGCCGTGAGGCTGATACCTAAAGATACCTAAAGGACATATGAAGCTGATACCTAAAGGCCGTCAGGCCGATACCTAAAGGCCGTGAGGCTGATACCTAAAGGCCGTGATGCCGATACCTAAAAGCCGTGAGGACGATACCTAAAGGACATGAGGCCGATACCTAAAGGACATGAGGCCGATACCTAAAGGACATGAGGACGATACCTAAAGGACATGAGGCTGATACCTAAAGATACCTAAAGGACATGAGGCTGATACCTAAAGATACCTAAAGGACATGAGGCTGATACCTAAAGATACCTAAAGGACATGAGGCTGATACCTAAAGTTACCTAAAGGACATGAGGCTGATACCTAAAGATACCTAAAGGACATGAGGCCGATACCTAAAGATACCTAAAGGACATGAGGCTGATACGTAAAGATACCTAAAGGATATGAGGCCGATACCTAAAGGACATGAGGCCGATACCTAAAGGACATGAGGCAGATACCTAAAGGACATGAGACCGATACCTAAAGGACATGAGGCCATGAGGCTGATACCTAAAGATGCCTAAAGGCCGTGAGGCTGATACCTAAAGATGCCTAAAGGCCGTGAGGCTGATACCTAAAGGACGTGAGACCGATACCTAAAGGACATGAGGCCGATACCTAAAGGACATGAGGCCGATACCTAAAGGACATGAGGCCGATACCTAAAGTACATGAGGCCGATACCTAAAGGGCATGAGGCCGATACCTAAAGGGCATGAGGCCGATACCTAAAGATACCTAAAGGACATGAGGCCGACACCTAAAGATACCTAAAGGACATGAGGCCGATACCTAAAGGACATGAGGCCGATACCTAAAGGACATGAGGCCGATACCTAAAGGACATGATGCCGATACCTAAAGGCCATTAGGCCGATACCTAAAGGACATGAGACCGATACCTAAAGGACATGAGGCCGATACCTAAAGGACATGAGGACGATACCTAAAGGACATGAGGCCAATACCTAAAGGACGTGAGGCTGATACCTAAAGATACCTAAAGGACATGAGGCTGATACCTAAAGATACCTAAAGGACATGAGGCTGATACCTAAAGATACCTAAAGGACATGAGGCTGATACCTAAAGTTACCTAAAGGACATGAGGCTGATACCTAAAGATACCTAAAGGACATGAGGCCGATACCTAAAGATACCTAAAGGACATGAGGCTGATACGTAAAGATACCTAAAGGATATGAGGCCGATACCTAAAGGACATGAGGCTGATACCTAAAGATACCTAAAGGACATGAGGCCGATACCTAAAGATACCTAAAGGACATGAGGCTGATACGTAAAGATACCTAAAGGATATGAGGCCGATACCTAAAGGACATGAGGCCGATACCTAAAGGACATGAGGCCGATACCTAAAGGACATGAGACCGATACCTAAAGGACATGAGGCCATGAGGCTGATACCTAAAGATGCCTAAAGGCCGTGAGGCTGATACCTAAAGATGCCTAAAGGCCGTGAGGCTGATACCTAAAGGACGTGAGACCGATACCTAAAGGACATGAGGCCAATACCTAAAGGACATGAGGCCGATACCTAAAGGACATGAGGCCGATACCTAAAGTACATGAGGCCGATACCTAAAGGGCATGAGGCCGATACCTAAAGGGCATGAGGCCGATACCTAAAGATACCTAAAGGACATGAGGCCGATACCTAAAGGACATGAGGCCGTGAGGCTGATACCTGAAGGCCGTGAGGCTGATACCTGAAGGCCGTGAGGCTGATACCTGAAGGCCGTGAGGCCGATACCCAAAGGCCGTGAGGCCGATGCCTAAAGGCCGTGAGGCTGATACCTAAAGGCCGTGAGACTGATACCTAAAGGCCGTGAGGCTGATACCTGAAGGCCGTGAGGCTGATACCTAAAGGCCGTGAGGCCGATGCCTAAAGGCCGTGAGGCTGATACCTGAAGGCCGTGAGGCTGATACCTAAAGGCCGTGAGGCCGATGCCTAAAGGCCGTGAGGCTGATACCTAAAGGCCGTGAGGCTGATACCTGAAGGCCGTGAGGCTGATACCTAAAGGCCGTGAGGCCGATGCCTAAAGGCCGTGAGGCTGATACCTGAAGATACCTAAAGATGACTAAAGGCCGTGAGGCTGATACCTGAAGGCCGTGAGGCTGATACCTGAAGGCCGTGAGCCTGATACCTAAAAGCCGTGAGGCTGGTACCTAAAAGCCGTGAGGCTGATACCTAAAAGCCGTGAGGCTGATACCTAAAGGACATGCTGATACCTAAAGGCCGTGAGGCTGATACCTAAAAGCCGTGAGGCTGATACCTGAAGGCCGTGAGGCTGATACCTAAAGGCCGTGAGGCTGATTCCTGAAGATACCTAAATGCGGTGAGGCCGATACCTAAAGGCCGTGAGGCTGATACCTGAAGATACCTAAAGGCCGTGAGGCTGATACCTAAAGATACCTAAAGGACATGAGTCTGATACCTAAAGATACCTAAAGGACATGAGGCTGATACCTAAAAGAGGTGAGGCTGATACCTAAAGGCCGTGAGGCTGATACCTAAAGGCCGTGAGGCTGATACCTAAAGATACCTAAAGGACATGAGACCGATACCAAAAGATACCTAAAAGCCGTAAGGCTGATACCTAAAAGCCGTGAGGCTGATACCTAAAGGCCATGAGGCTGATACCTGAAGATACCTGAAGATACCTAAAGGCCGTGAGCCTGATACCTGAAGATACCTAAAGGCCGTGAGTAAGATACCTGAAGGCCGTGAGGCTGATACCTGAAGATACCTAAAGGCCGTGAGACTGATACCTAAAGATACCTAAAGGACATGAGGCTGATACCTAAAGGCCGTGAGGCTGATACCTAAAGATACCTAAAGGCCGTGAGGCTGATACCTAAAGATACCTAAAGGACATATGAGGCTGATACCTAAAGGCCGTGAGGCTGATACCTAAAAGCCGTGAGGCTGATACCTAAAAGCCGTGAGGCTGATACCTAAAGGACGTGAGGCTGATACCTAAAGGCCGTGAGGCCGATACCTAAAGGCCGTGAGGCTGATACCTGAAGATACCTAAAGGCCGTGAGACTGATACCTAAAGATATCTAAAGGACATGAGGCTGATACCTAAAGGCCGTGAGGCTGATACCTAAAGATACCTAAAGGCCGTGAGGCTGACACCTAAAGATACCTAAAGGACATATGAAGCTGATACCTAAAGGCCGTGAGGCCGATACCTAAAGGCCGTGAGGCTGATACCTAAAGGCCGTGATGCCGATACCTAAAAGCCGTGAGGACGATACCTAAAGGACATGAGGCCGATACCTAAAGGACATGAGGCCGATACCTAAAGGACATGAGGACGATACCTAAAGGACATGAGGCCAATACCTAAAGGACGTGAGGCTGATACCTAAAGATACCTAAAGGACATGAGGCTGATACCTAAAGATACCTAAAGGACATGAGGCTGATACCTAAAGATACCTAAAGGACATGAGGCTGATACCTAAAGTTACCTAAAGGACATGAGGCTGATACCTAAAGATACCTAAAGGACATGAGGCCGATACCTAAAGGGCATGAGGCCGATACCTAAAGGGCATGAGGCCGATACCTAAAGATACCTAAAGGACATGAGGCCGATACCTAAAGATACCTAAAGGACATGAGGCTGATACGTAAAGATACCTAAAGGATATGAGGCCGATACCTAAAGGACATGAGGCCGATACCTAAAGGACATGAGGCCGATACCTAAAGGACATGAGACCGATACCTAAAGGACATGAGGCCATGAGACTGATACCTAAAGATGCCTAAAGGCCGTGAGGCTGATACCTAAAGATGCCTAAAGGCCGTGAGGCTGATACCTAAAGGACGTGAGACCGATACCTAAAGGACATGAGGCCGATACCTAAAGGACATGAGGCCGATACCTAAAGGACATGAGGCCGATACCTAAAGTACATGAGGCCGATACCTAAAGGGCATGAGTCCGATACCTAAAGGGCATGAGGCCGATACCTAAAGATACCTAAAGGACAGGAGGCCGATACCTAAAGGACATGAGGCCTATACCTAAAGATACCTAAAAGACATGAGGCCGATACCTAAAGGACATGAGGCCGATACCTAAAGGACATGAGGCCGATACCTAAAGGACATGATGCCGATACCTAAAGGCCATTAGGCCGATACCTAAAGGACATGAGACCGATACCTAAAGGACATGAGGCCGATACCTAAAGGACATGAGGACGATACCTAAAGGACATGAGGCCGATACCTAAAGGACATGAGGACGATACCTAAAGGACATGAGGACGATACCTAAAGGACATGAGGCCGATACCTAAAGGGCATGAGGCCGATACCTAAAGGGCATGAGGCCGATACCTAAAGATACCTAAAGGACATGAGGCCGATACCTAAAGATACCTAAAGGACATGAGGCTGATACGTAAAGATACCTAAAGGATATGAGGCCGATACCTAAAGGACATGAGGCCGATACCTAAAGGACATGAGGCCGATACCTAAAGGACATGAGACCGATACCTAAAGGACATGAGGCCATGAGGCTGATACCTAAAGATGCCTAAAGGCCGTGAGGCTGATACCTAAAGATGCCTAAAGGACATGAGGCTGATACCTAAAGATACCTAAAGGACATGAGGCTGATACCTAAAGATACCTAAAGGACATGAGGCTGATACCTAAAGATACCTAAAGGACATGAGGCTGATACCTAAAGTTACCTAAAGGACATGAGGCTGATACCTAAAGATACCTAAAGGACATGAGGCCGATACCTAAAGATACCTAAAGGACATGAGGCTGATACGTAAAGATACCTAAAGGATATGAGGCCGATACCTAAAGGACATGAGGCCGATACCTAAAGGACATGAGGCCGATACCTAAAGGACATGAGACCGATACCTAAAGGACATGAGGCCATGAGGCTGATACCTAAAGATGCCTAAAGGCCGTGAGGCTGATACCTAAAGATGCCTAAAGGCCGTGAGACTGATACCTAAAGGACGTGAGACCGATACCTAAAGGACATGAGGCCGATACCTAAAGGACATGAGGCCGATACCTAAAGGACATGAGGCCGATACCTAAAGTACATGAGGCCGATACCTAAAGGGCATGAGGCCGATACCTAAAGGGCATGAGGCCGATACCTAAAGATACCTAAAGGACATGAGGCCGATACCTAAAGGACATGAGGCCGATACCTAAAGATACCTAAAGGACATGAGGCCGATACCTAAAGGACATGAGGCCGATACCTAAAGGACATGAGGCCGATACCTAAAGGACATGATGCCGATACCTAAAGGCCATTAGGCCGATACCTAAAGGACATGAGACCGATACCTAAAGGACATGAGGCCGATACCTAAAGGACATGAGGATGATACCTAAAGGACATGAGGCCAATACCTAAAGGACGTGAGGCTGATACCTAAAGATACCTAAAGGACATGAGGCTGATACCTAAAGTTACCTAAAGGACATGAGGCTGATACCTAAAGATACCTAAAGGACATGAGGCCGATACCTAAAGATACCTAAAAGACATGAGGCTGATACGTAAAGATACCTAAAGGATATGAGGCCGATACCTAAAGGACATGAGGCCGATACCTAAAGGACATGAGGCCGATACCTAAAGGACATGAGGCCATGAGGCTGATACCTAAAGATGCCTAAAGGCCGTGAGGCTGATACCTAAAGATGCCTAAAGGCCGTGAGGCTGATACCTAAAGGACGTGAGACCGATACCTAAAGGACATGAGGCCGATACCTAAAGGACATGAGGCCGATACCTAAAGGACATGAGGCCGATACCTAAAGTACATGAGGCCGATACCTAAAGGGCATGAGGCCGATACCTAAAGGGCATGAGGCCGATACCTAAAGGACATGAGGCCGTGAGGCTGATACCTGAAGGCCGTGAGGCTGATACCTGAAGGCCGTGAGGCTGATACCTGAAGGCCGTGAGGCCGATACCTAAAGGCCGTGAGGCCGATGCCTAAAGGCCGTGAGGCTGATACCTAAAGGCCGTGAGACTGATACCTAAAGGCCGTGAGGCTGATACCTGAAGGCCGTGAGGCTGATACCTAAAGGCCGTGAGGCCGATGCCTAAAGGCCGTGAGGCTGATACCTGAAGGCCGTGAGGCTGATACCTAAAGGCCGTGAGGCCGATGCCTAAAGGCCGTGAGGCTGATACCTAAAGGCCGTGAGGCTGATACCTAAAGGCCGTGAGGCTGATACCTGAAGGCCGTGAGGCTGATACCTAAAGGCCGTGAGGCCGATGCCTAAAGGCCGTGAGGCTGATACCTGAAGATACCTAAAGATGACTAAAGGCCGTGAGGCTGATACCTGAAGGCCGTGAGGCCGATACCTGAAGATACCTAAAGGCCGTGAGGCTGATACCTGAAGATACCTAAAGGCCGTGAGGCAGATACCTAAAGGCCGTGAGGCTGATACCTGAAGATACCTAAAGGCCGTGAGACTGATACCTGAAGGCCGTGAGGCTGATATCTGAAGATACCTAAAGGCCGTGAGGCCGATGCCTAAAGGCCGTGAGGCTGATACCTGAAGATACCTAAAGGCCGTGAGGCCGATGCCTAAAGGCCGTGAGGCTGACACCTGAAGATACCTAAAGGCCGTGAGGCTGATACCTAAAGATACCTAAAGGACATGAGACCGATACCTAAAGATACCTAAAAGCCGTAAGGCTGATACCTAAAAGCCGTGAGGCTGATACCTAAAGGCCATGAGGCTGATACCTGAAGATACCTGAAGATACCTAAAGGCCGTGAGCCTGATATCTGAAGATACCTAAAGGCCGTGAGTAAGATACCTGAAGGCCGTGAGGCTGATACCTAAAAGCCGTGAGGCTGATACCTGAAGATACCTAATGGCCGTGATGCTGATACCTAAAGATACCTAAAGGCCATGAGTCTGATACCTAAAGGACATGAGGCTGATACCTGAAGATACCTAAAGGCCGTGAGACTGATACCTAAAGATACCTAAAGGACATGAGGCTGATACCTAAAGATACCTAAAGGACATGAGGCTGATACCTAAAGTTACCAAAAGGACATATGAGGCTGATACCTAAAGGCCGTGAGGCTGATACCTAAAAGCCGTGAGGCTGATACCTAAAAGCCGTGAGGCTGATACCTAAAGGACGTGAGGCTGATACCTAAAGGCCATGAGGCCGATACCTAAAGGCCGTGAGGCTGATACCTGAAGATACCTAAAGGCCGTGAGACTGATACCTAAAGATATCTAAAGGACATGAGGCTGATACCTAAAGGCCGTGAGGCTGATACCTAAAGATACCTAAAGGCCGTGAGGCTGATACCTAAAGATACCTAAAGGACATATGAAGCTGATACCTAAAGGCCGTCAGGCCGATACACAAAGGCCGTGAGGCTGATACCTAAAGGCCGTGATGCCGATACCTAAAAGCCGTGAGGACGATACCTAAAGGACATGAGGCCGATACCTAAAGGACATGAGGCCGATACCTAAAGGACATGAGGACGATACCTAAAGGACATGAGGCTGATACCTAAAGATACCTAAAGGACATGAGGCTGATACCTAAAGATACCTAAAGGACATGAGGCTGATACCTAAAGATACCTAAAGGACATGAGGCTGATACCTAAAGTTACCTAAAGGACATGAGGCTGATACCTAAAGATACCTAAAGGACATGAGGCCGATACCTAAAGATACCTAAAGGACATGAGGCTGATACGTAAAGATACCTAAAGGATATGAGGCCGATACCTAAAGGACATGAGGCCGATACCTAAAGGACATGAGGCAGATACCTAAAGGACATGAGACCGATACCTAAAGGACATGAGGCCATGAGGCTGATACCTAAAGATGCCTAAAGGCCGTGAGGCTGATACCTAAAGATGCCTAAAGGCCGTGAGGCTGATACCTAAAGGACGTGAGACCGATACCTAAAGGACATGAGGCCGATACCTAAAGGACATGAGGCCGATACCTAAAGGACATGAGGCCGATACCTAAAGTACATGAGGCCGATACCTAAAGGGCATGAGGCCGATACCTAAAGGGCATGAGGCCGATACCTAAAGATACCTAAAGGACATGAGGCCGATACCTAAAGATACCTAAAGGACATGAGGCCGATACCTAAAGGACATGAGGCCGATACCTAAAGGACATGAGGCCGATACCTAAAGGACATGATGCCGATACCTAAAGGCCATTAGGCCGATACCTAAAGGACATGAGACCGATACCTAAAGGACATGAGGCCGATACCTAAAGGACATGAGGACGATACCTAAAGGACATGAGGCCAATACCTAAAGGACGTGAGGCTGATACCTAAAGATACCTAAAGGACATGAGGCTGATACCTAAAGATACCTAAAGGACATGAGGCTGATACCTAAAGATACCTAAAGGACATGAGGCTGATACCTAAAGTTACCTAAAGGACATGAGGCTGATACCTAAAGATACCTAAAGGACATGAGGCCGATACCTAAAGATACCTAAAGGACATGAGGCTGATACGTAAAGATACCTAAAGGATATGAGGCCGATACCTAAAGGACATGAGGCCGATACCTAAAGGACATGAGGCCGATACCTAAAGGACATGAGACCGATACCTAAAGGACATGAGGCCATGAGGCTGATACCTAAAGATGCCTAAAGGCCGTGAGGCTGATACCTAAAGATGCCTAAAGGCCGTGAGACTGATACCTAAAAGCCGTGAGGCTGATACCTAAAAGCCGTGAGGCTGATACCTAAAGGACGTGAGGCTGATACCTAAAGGCCGTGAGACCGATACCTAAAGGCCGTGAGGCTGATACCTGAAGATACCTAAAGGCCGTGAGACTGATACCTAAAGATATCTAAAGGACATGAGGCTGATACCTAAAGGCCGTGAGGCTGATACCTAAAGATACCTAAAGGCCGTGAGGCTGATACCTAAAGATACCTAAAGGACATATGAAGCTGATACCTAAAGGCCGTGAGGCCGATACCTAAAGGCCGTGAGGCTGATACCTAAAGGCCGTGATGCCGATACCTAAAAGCCGTGAGGACGATACCTAAAGGACATGAGGCCGATACCTAAAGGACATGAGGCCGATACCTAAAGGACATGAGGACGATACCTAAAGGACATGAGGCCAATACCTAAAGGACGTGAGGCTGATACCTAAAGATACCTAAAGGACATGAGGCTGATACCTAAAGATACCTAAAGGACATGAGGCTGATACCTAAAGATACCTAAAGGACATGAGGCTGATACCTAAAGATACCTAAAGGACATGAGGCTGATACCTAAAGTTACCTAAAGGACATGAGGCTGATACCTAAAGATACCTAAAGGACATGAGGCCGATACCTAAAGATACCTAAAGGACATGAGGCTGATACGTAAAGATACCTAAAGGATATGAGGCCGATACCTAAACGACATGAGGCCGATACCTAAAGGACATGAGGCCGATACCTAAAGGACATGAGACCGATACCTAAAGGACATGAGGCCATGAGGCTGATACCTAAAGATGCCTAAAGGCCGTGAGGCTGATACCTAAAGATGCCTAAAGGCCGTGAGGCTGATACCTAAAGGACGTGAGACCGATACCTAAAGGACATGAGGCCGATACCTAAAGGACATGAGGCCGATACCTAAAGTACATGAGGCCGATACCTAAAGGGCATGAGGCCGATACCTAAAGGGCATGAGGCCGATACCTAAAGATACCTAAAGGACATGAGGCCGATACCTAAAGGACATGAGGCCGATACCTAAAGATACCTAAAGGACATGAGGCCGATACCTAAAGGACATGAGGCCGATACCTAAAGGACATGAGGCCGATACCTAAAGGACATGATGCCGATACCTAAAGGCCATTAGGCCGATACCTAAAGGACATGAGACCGATACCTAAAGGACATGAGGCCGATACCTAAAGGACATGAGGACGATACCTAAAGGACATGAGGCCAATACCTAAAGGACGTGAGGCTGATACCTAAAGATACCTAAAGGACATGAGGCTGATACCTAAAGATACCTAAAGGACATGAGGCTGATACCTAAAGATACCTAAAGGACATGAGGCTGATACCTAAAGTTACCTAAAGGACATGAGGCTGATACCTAAAGATACCTAAAGGACATGAGGCCGATACCTAAAGATACCTAAAGGACATGAGGCTGATACGTAAAGATACCTAAAGGATATGAGGCCGATACCTAAAGGACATGAGGCTGATACCTAAAGATACCTAAAGGACATGAGGCCGATACCTAAAGATACCTAAAGGACATGAGGCTGATACGTAAAGATACCTAAAGGATATGAGGCCGATACCTAAAGGACATGAGGCCGATACCTAAAGGACATGAGGCCGATACCTAAAGGACATGAGACCGATACCTAAAGGACATGAGGCCATGAGGCTGATACCTAAAGATGCCTAAAGGCCGTGAGGCTGATACCTAAAGATGCCTAAAGGCCGTGAGGCTGATACCTAAGGACGTGAGACCGATACCTAAAGGACATGAGGCCAATACCTAAAGGACATGAGGCCGATACCTAAAGGACATGAGGCCGATACCTAAAGTACATGAGGCCGATACCTAAAGGGCATGAGGCCGATACCTAAAGGGCATGAGGCCGATACCTAAAGATACCTAAAGGACATGAGGCCGATACCTAAAGGACATGAGGCCGTGAGGCTGATACCTGAAGGCCGTGAGGCTGATACCTGAAGGCCGTGAGGCTGATACCTGAAGGCCGTGAGGCCGATACCCAAAGGCCGTGAGGCCGATGCCTAAAGGCCGTGAGGCTGATACCTAAAGGCCGTGAGACTGATACCTAAAGGCCGTGAGGCCGATACCTGAAGGCCGTGAGGCTGATACCTAAAGGCCGTGAGGCCGATGCCTAAAGGCCGTGAGGCTGATACCTGAAGGCCGTGAGGCTGATACCTAAAGGCCGTGAGGCCGATGCCTAAAGGCCGTGAGGCTGATACCTAAAGGCCGTGAGGCTGATACCTGAAGGCCGTGAGGCTGATACCTAAAGGCCGTGAGGCCGATGCCTAAAGGCCGTGAGGCTGATACCTGAAGATACCTAAAGATGACTAAAGGCCGTGAGGCTGATACCTGAAGGCCGTGAGGCTGATACCTGAAGGCCGTGAGCCTGATACCTAAAAGCCGTGAGGCTGGTACCTAAAAGCCGTGAGGCTGATACCTAAAAGCCGTGAGGCTGATACCTAAAGGACATGCTGATACCTAAAGGCCGTGAGGCTGATACCTAAAAGCCGTGAGGCTGATACCTGAAGGCCGTGAGGCTGATACCTAAAGGCCGTGAGGCTGATTCCTGAAGATACCTAAATGCGGTGAGGCCGATACCTAAAGGCCGTGAGGCTGATACCTGAAGATACCTAAAGGCCGTGAGGCTGATACCTAAAGATACCTAAAGGACATGAGTCTGATACCTAAAGATACCTAAAGGACATGAGGCTGATACCTAAAAGAGGTGAGGCTGATACCTAAAGGCCGTGAGGCTGATACCTAAAGGCCGTGAGGCTGATACCTAAAGATACCTAAAGGACATGAGACCGATACCAAAGATACCTAAAAGCCGTAAGGCTGATACCTAAAAGCCGTGAGGCTGATACCTAAAGGCCATGAGGCTGATACCTGAAGATACCTGAAGATACCTAAAGGCCGTGAGCCTGATACCTGAAGATACCTAAAGGCCGTGAGTAAGATACCTGAAGGCCGTGAGGCTGATACCTGAAGATACCTAAAGGCCGTGAGACTGATACCTAAAGATACCTAAAGGACATGAGGCTGATACCTAAAGGCCGTGAGGCTGATACCTAAAGATACCTAAAGGCCGTGAGGCTGATACCTAAAGATACCTAAAGGACATATGAGGCTGATACCTAAAGGCCGTGAGGCTGATACCTAAAAGCCGTGAGGCTGATACCTAAAAGCCGTGAGGCTGATACCTAAAGGACGTGAGGCTGATACCTAAAGGCCGTGAGGCCGATACCTAAAGGCCGTGAGGCTGATACCTGAAGATACCTAAAGGCCGTGAGACTGATACCTAAAGATATCTAAAGGACATGAGGCTGATACCTAAAGGCCGTGAGGCTGATACCTAAAGATACCTAAAGGCCGTGAGGCTGACACCTAAAGATACCTAAAGGACATATGAAGCTGATACCTAAAGGCCGTGAGGCCGATACCTAAAGGCCGTGAGGCTGATACCTAAAGGCCGTGATGCCGATACCTAAAAGCCGTGAGGACGATACCTAAAGGACATGAGGCCGATACCTAAAGGACATGAGGCCGATACCTAAAGGACATGAGGACGATACCTAAAGGACATGAGGCCAATACCTAAAGGACGTGAGGCTGATACCTAAAGATACCTAAAGGACATGAGGCTGATACCTAAAGATACCTAAAGGACATGAGGCTGATACCTAAAGATACCTAAAGGACATGAGGCTGATACCTAAAGTTACCTAAAGGACATGAGGCTGATACCTAAAGATACCTAAAGGACATGAGGCCGATACCTAAAGGGCATGAGGCCGATACCTAAAGGGCATGAGGCCGATACCTAAAGATACCTAAAGGACATGAGGCCGATACCTAAAGATACCTAAAGGACATGAGGCTGATACGTAAAGATACCTAAAGGATATGAGGCCGATACCTAAAGGACATGAGGCCGATACCTAAAGGACATGAGGCCGATACCTAAAGGACATGAGACCGATACCTAAAGGACATGAGGCCATGAGGCTGATACCTAAAGATGCCTAAAGGCCGTGAGGCTGATACCTAAAGGACGTGAGACCGATACCTAAAGGACATGAGGCCAATACCTAAAGGACATGAGGCCGATACCTAAAGGACATGAGGCCGATACCTAAAGTACATGAGGCCGATACCTAAAGGGCATGAGGCCGATACCTAAAGGGCATGAGGCCGATACCTAAAGATACCTAAAGGACATGAGGCCGATACCTAAAGGACATGAGGCCGTGAGGCTGATACCTGAAGGCCGTGAGGCTGATACCTGAAGGCCGTGAGGCTGATACCTGAAGGCCGTGAGGCCGATACCCAAAGGCCGTGAGGCCGATGCCTAAAGGCCGTGAGGCTGATACCTAAAGGCCGTGAGACTGATACCTAAAGGCCGTGAGGCCGATACCTGAAGGCCGTGAGGCTGATACCTAAAGGCCGTGAGGCCGATGCCTAAAGGCCGTGAGGCTGATACCTGAAGGCCGTGAGGCTGATACCTAAAGGCCGTGAGGCCGATGCCTAAAGGCCGTGAGGCTGATACCTAAAGGCCGTGAGGCTGATACCTGAAGGCCGTGAGGCTGATACCTAAAGGCCGTGAGGCCGATGCCTAAAGGCCGTGAGGCTGATACCTGAAGATACCTAAAGATGACTAAAGGCCGTGAGGCTGATACCTGAAGGCCGTGAGGCTGATACCTGAAGGCCGTGAGCCTGATACCTAAAAGCCGTGAGGCTGGTACCTAAAAGCCGTGAGGCTGATACCTAAAAGCCGTGAGGCTGATACCTAAAGGACATGCTGATACCTAAAGGCCGTGAGGCTGATACCTAAAAGCCGTGAGGCTGATACCTGAAGGCCGTGAGGCTGATACCTAAAGGCCGTGAGGCTGATTCCTGAAGATACCTAAATGCGGTGAGGCCGATACCTAAAGGCCGTGAGGCTGATACCTGAAGATACCTAAAGGCCGTGAGGCTGATACCTAAAGATACCTAAAGGACATGAGTCTGATACCTAAAGATACCTAAAGGACATGAGGCTGATACCTAAAAGAGGTGAGGCTGATACCTAAAGGCCGTGAGGCTGATACCTAAAGGCCGTGAGGCTGATACCTAAAGATACCTAAAGGACATGAGACCGATACCAAAAGATACCTAAAAGCCGTAAGGCTGATACCTAAAAGCCGTGAGGCTGATACCTAAAGGCCATGAGGCTGATACCTGAAGATACCTGAAGATACCTAAAGGCCGTGAGCCTGATACCTGAAGATACCTAAAGGCCGTGAGTAAGATACCTGAAGGCCGTGAGGCTGATACCTGAAGATACCTAAAGGCCGTGAGACTGATACCTAAAGATACCTAAAGGACATGAGGCTGATACCTAAAGGCCGTGAGGCTGATACCTAAAGATACCTAAAGGCCGTGAGGCTGATACCTAAAGATACCTAAAGGACATATGAGGCTGATACCTAAAGGCCGTGAGGCTGATACCTAAAAGCCGTGAGGCTGATACCTAAAAGCCGTGAGGCTGATACCTAAAGGACGTGAGGCTGATACCTAAAGGCCGTGAGGCCGATACCTAAAGGCCGTGAGGCTGATACCTGAAGATACCTAAAGGCCGTGAGACTGATACCTAAAGATATCTAAAGGACATGAGGCTGATACCTAAAGGCCGTGAGGCTGATACCTAAAGATACCTAAAGGCCGTGAGGCTGACACCCAAAGATACCTAAAGGACATATGAAGCTGATACCTAAAGGCCGTGAGGCCGATACCTAAAGGCCGTGAGGCTGATACCTAAAGGCCGTGATGCCGATACCTAAAAGCCGTGAGGACGATACCTAAAGGACATGAGGCCGATACCTAAAGGACATGAGGCCGATACCTAAAGGACATGAGGACGATACCTAAAGGACATGAGGCCAATACCTAAAGGACGTGAGGCTGATACCTAAAGATACCTAAAGGACATGAGGCTGATACCTAAAGATACCTAAAGGACATGAGGCTGATACCTAAAGATACCTAAAGGACATGAGGCTGATACCTAAAGTTACCTAAAGGACATGAGGCTGATACCTAAAGATACCTAAAGGACATGAGGCCGATACCTAAAGGGCATGAGGCCGATACCTAAAGGGCATGAGGCCGATACCTAAAGATACCTAAAGGACATGAGGCCGATACCTAAAGATACCTAAAGGACATGAGGCTGATACGTAAAGATACCTAAAGGATATGAGGCCGATACCTAAAGGACATGAGGCCGATACCTAAAGGACATGAGGCCGATACCTAAAGGACATGAGACCGATACCTAAAGGACATGAGGCCATGAGGCTGATACCTAAAGATGCCTAAAGGCCGTGAGGCTGATACCTAAAGATGCCTAAAGGCCGTGAGGCTGATACCTAAAGGACGTGAGACCGATACCTAAAGGACATGAGGCCGATACCTAAAGGACATGAGGCCGATACCTAAAGGACATGAGGCCGATACCTAAAGTACATGAGGCCGATACCTAAAGGGCATGAGTCCGATACCTAAAGGGCATGAGGCCGATACCTAAAGATACCTAAAGGACAGGAGGCCGATACCTAAAGGACATGAGGCCTATACCTAAAGATACCTAAAAGACATGAGGCCGATACCTAAAGGACATGAGGCCGATACCTAAAGGACATGAGGCCGATACCTAAAGGACATGATGCCGATACCTAAAGGCCATTAGGCCGATACCTAAAGGACATGAGACCGATACCTAAAGGACATGAGGCCGATACCTAAAGGACATGAGGACGATACCTAAAGGACATGAGGCCAATACCTAAAGGACGTGAGGCTGATACCTAAAGATACCTAAAGGACATGAGGCTGATACCTAAAGATACCTAAAGGACATGAGGCTGATACCTAAAGATACCTAAAGGACATGAGGCTGATACCTAAAGATACCTAAAGGACATGAGGCCGATACCTAAAGATACCTAAAGGACATGAGGCTGATACGTAAAGATACCTAAAGGATATGAGGCCGATACCTAAAGGACATGAGGCCGATACCTAAAGGACATGAGGCCGATACCTAAAGGACATGAGACCGATACCTAAAGGACATGAGGCCATGAGGCTGATACCTAAAGATGCCTAAAGGCCGTGAGGCTGATACCTAAAGATGCCTAAAGGCCGTGAGGCTGATACCTAAAGGACGTGAGACCGATACCTAAAGGACATGAGGCCGATACCTAAAGGACATGAGGCCGATACCTAAAGGACATGAGGCCGATACCTAAAGTACATGAGGCCGATACCTAAAGGGCATGAGGCCGATACCTAAAGGGCATGAGGCCGATACCTAAAGATACCTAAAGGACATGAGGCCGATACCTAAAGGACATGAGGCCGATACCTAAAGATACCTAAAGGACATGAGGCCGATACCTAAAGGACATGAGGCCGATACCTAAAGGACATGAGGCCGATACCTAAAGGACATGATGCCGATACCTAAAGGCCATTAGGCCGATACCTAAAGGACATGAGACCGATACCTAAAGGACATGAGGACGATACCTAAAGATACCAAAAGGACATGAGGCCGATACCTAAAGGCCGTGAGGCTGATACCTAAAGGACATGAGGCCGATACCTAAAGGACATGAGACCGATACCTAAAGGACATGAGGCCATGAGGCTGATACCTAAAGATACCTAAAGGCCGTGAGGCCGATACCTAAAGGACGTGAGACCGATACCTAAAGGACATGAGGCCGATACCTAAAGGACATGAGGCCATGAGGCTGATACCTAAAGATACCTAAAGGCCGTGAGGCCGATACCTAAAGGACGTGAGACCGATACCTAAAGGACATGAGGCCATGAGGCTGATACCTAAAGATACCTAAAGGCCGTGAGGCCGATACCTAAAGGACGTGAGACCGATACCTAAAGGACATGAGGCCGATACCTAAAGGACATGAGGCCATGAGGCTGATACCTAAAGATACCTAAAGGCCGTGAGGCCGATACCTAAAGGACGTGAGACCGATACCTAAAGGACATGAGGCCGATACCTAAAGGACATTTGGCCGATACCTAAAGGACATGAGGCCGATACCTAAAGGCCGTGAGGCTGATACCTAAAGGACATGAGGCCGATACCTAAAGATACCTAAAGGACATGAGGCCGATACCTAAAGGACATGAGACCGATACCTAAAGGACATGAGGATGATACCTAAAGATACCAAAAGGACATGAGGCCGATACCTAAAGGCCGTGAGGATGATACCTAAAGGACATGAGGCCGATACCTAAAGGACATGATCCCGATACCTAAAGGACATGAGGCTGATACCTAAAGGCCATGAGGCTGATACCTAAAGATACCTAAAGGCTGTGAGGCTGATACCTAAAGGACGTGAGACCGATACCTAAAGGACATGAGGCCGATACCTAAAGGACATGAGGCCGATACCTAAAGGACATGATCCCGATACCTAAAGGACATGAGGCCGATACCTAAAGGACATGAGGACGATACCTAAAGGACATGAGGCCGATACCTAAAGGACATGAGGCTGATACCTAAAGGCCGTGAGGCCGATACCTAAAGGACATGAGGCCGATACCTAAAGGACATTTGGCCGATACCTAAAGGACATGAGTCCGATACCTAAAGGACGTGAGGCCGATACCTAAAGGACATGAGGCCGATACCTAAAGGACATGAGGCTGATACCTAAAGGCCGTGAGGCCGATACCTAAAGGACATGAGGCCGTGAGGCCGATACCTAAAGGCCGCGAGACTGATACCTAAAGGCCGTGAGGCTGAAACCTAAAGCCTATTAAAGAGCTGTGATACTATCAAAAGCAATGTGCGGGGTCCTCCTTTTCTCTCATCATCTTAAGCATTGAAATGGAAAAAGATGACATGATATATCATAACCAACCCAAAACCGCTCTAGCAAGGAGCAGAAGAGGTGAGTCATTTAGTTTGATTTTAAGATTAAACTACCACCTCAGGACAGATGGCATTGCATTACGAAAGGTGATTTGGAAACAGCAGTCATCAGGGTTCTGTTGTTGTCTCTCCAGTCATCAGGGTTCTGTTGTTGTCTCTCCAGTCATCAGGGTTCTGTTGTTGTCTCTCCAGTCATCAGGGTTCTGTTGTTGTCTCTCCAGTCATCAGGGTTCTGTTGTTGTCTCTCCAGTCATCAGGGTTCTGTTGTTGTCTCTCCAGTCATCAGGGTTCTGTTGTTCTCTCCAGTCATCAGGGTTCTGTTGTTGTCTTTCCAGTCATTCTGTTGTTGTCTCTCCAGTCATCAGGGTTCTGTTGTTGTCTCTCCAGTCATCAGGGTTCTGTTGTTGTCTCTCCGGTCATCAGGGTTCTGTTGTTGTCTCTTCAGTCATCAGGGTTCTGTTGTTGTCTCTCCAGTCATCAGGGTTCTGTTGTTGTCTCTCCAGTCATCAGGGTTCTGTTGTTGTCTCTCCAGTCATCAGGGTTCTGTTGTTGTCTCTCCAGTCATCAGGGTTCTGTTGTTGTCTCTCCAGTCATCAGGGTTCTGTTGTTGTCTCTTCAGTCATCAGGGTTCTGTTGTTGTCTCGCCGGTCATCAGGGTTCTGTTGTCTCTCCAGTCATCAGGGTTCTGTTGTTGTCTCTCCAGTCATCAGGGTTCTGTTGTTGTCTCTCCAGTCATCAGGGTTCTGTTGTTGTCTCTCCAGTCATCAGGGTTCTGTTGTTGTCTCTCCGGTCATCAGGTTCTGTTGTTGTCTCCAGTCATCAGGGTTCTGTTGTTGTCTCTCCAGTCATCAGGGTTCTGTTGTTGTCTCTCCAGTCATCAGGGTTCTGTTGTTGTCTCTCCAGTCATCAGGGTTCTGTTGTTGTCTCGCCGGTCATCAGGGTTCTGTTGTTGTCTCTCCAGTCATCAGGGTTCTGTTGTTGTCTCTCCAGTCATCAGGGTTCTGTTGTTGTCTCTCCAGTCATCAGGGTTCTGTTGTTGTCTCTCCAGTCATCAGGGTTCTGTTGTTGTCTCTCCAGTCATCAGGGTTGTTGTTGTCTCTCCAGTCATCAGGGTTCTGTTGTTGTCTCTCCAGTCATCAGGGTTCTGTTGTTGTCTCTCCAGTCATCAGGGTTCTGTTGTTGTCTCTCCAGTCATCAGGGTTCTGTTGTTGTCTCTCCAGTCATCAGGGTTCTGTTGTTGTCTCTCCAGTCATCAGGGTTCTGTTGTTGTCTCTCCAGTCATCAGGGTTCTGTTGTTGTCTCTCCAGTCATCAGGGTTCTGTTGTTGTCTCTTCAGTCATCAGGGTTCTGTTGTTGTCTCTCCAGTCATCAGGGTTCTGTTGTTGTCTCTCCAGTCATCAGGGTTCTGTTGTTGTCTCGCCGGTCATCAGGGTTCTGTTGTTGTCTCTCCAGTCATCAGGGTTCTGTTGTTGTCTCTTTCAGGGTTCTGTTGTTGTCTCTCCAGTCATCAGGGTTCTGTTGTTGTCTCTCCAGTCATCAGGGTTCTGTTGTTGTCTCTTCAGTCATCAGGGTTCTGTTGTTGTCTCGCCGGTCATCAGGGTTCTGTTGTCTCTCCAGTCATCAGGGTTCTGTTGTTGTCTCTTCAGTCATCAGGGTTCTGTTGTTGTCTCTCCAGTCATCAGGGTTCTGTTGTTGTCTCTCCAGTCATCAGGGTTCTGTTGTTGTCTCTTCAGTCATCAGGGTTCTGAGAACGG